>NW_017617830.1:17500-20000 GCF_001879475.1 Ipomoea nil
GCGGAACGAGTGTGCCTAAGTTGCGGACTCATGCGGAACGAGTGCGCCTAAGTTGCGGACAGTTGCGGAACGAGTGTGCCTAAGTAGCGGACAGTTGCGGAACGAGTGTGCCGAAGTTGCGGACTTGTGCGGAACGAGTGTGCCGAAGTAGCGTGCCTACGTTGCGGACTCATGCGGAACGAGTGTGCCTACGTTGCGGGCATATGCGGAACGAGTGTGCCTAAGTTGCGGACTCATGCGGAACGAGTGTGCCTAAGTGCCGGACTTGTGCGGAACGAGTGTGCCTACGTTGCGGGCTCATGCGGAACGAGTGTGCCCAAGTTGCGGACTTATGGGGTACGAGCGTGCCTAAGTTGCGGACTCATGCGGAACGAGTGTGCCTAAGTGCCGGACTTGTGCGGAACGAGTGTGCCTACGTTGCGGGCTCATGCGGAACGAGTGTGCCCAAGTTGCGGACTTATGGGGTACGAGGGTGCCTAAGTTGCGGACTTATGCGGAACGAGGGTGCCTAAGTTGCGGGCTTATGCGCAACGTTGGTGCCTAAGTTGCGGACTCATGCGGTACGAGGGTGCCGAGGTTGCGGAATTATGCGGTACGAGGGTGCCGAGGTTGCGGACTTATGCGGAACGAGGGTGCCGAGGTTGCGGAATTATGCGGTACGAGGGTGCCCAAGTTGCGGAAAGTTGCGGTACGAGGGTGCCCAAGTTGCGGAAAGTTGCGGTACGAGAGTGCCCAAGTTGCGGAAAGTTGCGGTACGAGAGTGCCCAAGTTGCGGAAAGTTGCGGTACGAGGGTGCCCAAGTTGCGGACTTATGCGGAACGAGGGTGCCGAGGTTGCGGACTTATGCGGTACAAGGGTGCCGAGGTTGCGGACTTATGCGGTACGAGGGTGCCGAGGTTGCGGACTTATGCGGTACGAGGGTGCCGAGGTTGCGGACTTATGCGGTACGAGGGTGCCGAGGTTGCGGACTTATGCGGTACGAGGGTGCCGAGGTTGCGGAAAGTTGCGGTACGGGTGTGCCGAGGTTGCGGAAAGTTGCGGTACGGGTGTGCCGAGGTTGCGGAAAGTTGCGGTACGGGTGGGCCGAGGTTGCGGAAAGTTGCGGTACGGGGGTGCCGAGGTTGCGGAAAGTTGCGGTACGGGGGTGCCGAGGTTGCGGAAAGTTGCGGTACGGGTGGGCCGACGTTGCGGAAAATTGCGGTACGGGTGGGCCGACGTTGCGGAAAATTGCGGTACGGGGGTGCCGAGGTTGCGGAAAGTTGCGGTACGGGTGGGCCGAGGTTGCGGAAAGTTGCGGTACGGGTGGGCCGAGGTTGCGGAAAATTGCGGTACGGGGGTGCCGAGGTTGCGGAAAGTTGCGGTACGAGGGTGCCCAAGTTGCGGACTTATGCGGTACGAGAGTGCCCAAGTTGCGGAAAATTGCGGTACGGGGGTGCCGAGGTTGCGGACTTATGCGGAACGGGTGTGCCGAGGTTGCGGAAAGTTGCGGTACGGGTGTGCTGAGGTTGCGGAAAGTTGCGGTACGAGGGTGCCGAGGTTGCGGAAAGTTGCGGTACGAGGGTGCCGAGGTTGCGGAAAGTTGCGGTACGAGGGTGCCCAAGTTGCGGACTTATGCGGAACGGGGGTGCCGAGGTTGCGGACTTATGCGGAACGAGGGTGCCGAGGTTGCGGACTTATGCGGAACGAGGGCGCCCAAATTGCGCACAGTTGCGGACGGATGCGGAAAATATCACGCAACAGAGGTTTACCCGCCTGCCACCCCAGTACTTTTACGACGGTTCTGTGTTATGCCTTGGCCTATGTCGTTTTACGTCGTTCTCGTGCCAAAATGGCATATACATTTGTTTTAGAGCTTATTGTACTATTTAATTAGTGAGGCAAACGATATGCCATATATTCCTCTCACATTCCCAACAATCCCAAGTACTTGGCTAAGTCAGACAAGGAACTTTGCGGACAGCTGGGCATAAATTTGGACATCGTCGTTTTCAATGAAATAATCATCCAAACGCTTTGAAATTTACCAAGCATTGTTAAAATGCTCTAAACTAAAGGACCATGCAATAACATTTGAAAAAAAATGCACGGAACCACCCGAAATGACCGTGTGATTTACGGGACAAACCGTGTCTACTGCTGTCACTGGGGTTTTTTTTTTTTTAACTACTATAGGGGGGGTATGGTAGTTGAGGTGCCGGTCGACTTTTTTCGGAACGTGTTGGGACGGGCCCCCCTCGTCCCGTAGGCCTCGTACGAGTGTTCCCGCCGCTCGTACGTATTATTGGGGACCGGCATAGACCCATCGGAGTCGCAAGGCGGGGCGGCGCACCGGACGGAGACGGACATGCAAAAAAACATCATTGGCACGTGAATTCGGTCAATCGAGCAAACGTGAATCTGCAATATACCGTCAGTAGGTTGTGAGTTGCCGAGGCACGTGTCCAATCGTCTAGTAAGCTGTTCGTTAACGAATTACGGTGCGCCGTAGGGGCGGAGGGCG
>NW_017617831.1:0-80000 GCF_001879475.1 Ipomoea nil
CTGAAGGCGTTTCGGACGCCGTGATGTGCAGGGCCTTCTACTCGACCCTCACCGGTCGGGGGCAGAGTGGTTCCGTACCCTGCAACCGGGTCGATCGATAAATTTGAGACCCTGGCGATCAAATTTGTGAGGAAGTTCATCACTTCCAAAGTGGTGAGGAAGTCCTACATGTATCTCGAGAAGGCCAAGCAATTAGAAGGGGAAAGCTTGACCGATTTCCTCATCAAGTGGAAGGCAGCGGTCGGGGAGGTCGAGCCTATGGACGATGCGACCGCCACCCACATGCTTCATATATCTCTCCGGGCGGGACATTTGTATCAAGACTTCATCCTACACCCCCGACCAGTTACGAGGAGGCCCTTCGGAGGGTCACGGATTATGCCAACGCCGGCGAGGCGAATGCCGTAAAGCGCTTGCAGGAGGTCGGCTCTTCGTCCCGTAAACCGGCCGCCGGGCGGAACATCGGTCAGGAGATGACAATCCCCGATCCCGCACTAGGCCTGGCGAGTTTACGGCCTTGAACCGATCCGCAGCGGAGGCCATGCAGTACGCCCAGTCCTGCAATCTCATCAAACTCCCCCATCCCGATCGAGACGGGCCCTGACAAGAGTAAGCACTGTGCTTACCATCGATGTGCGGGCATGACACCGAGGAGTGTACCCACTTACGCCAATTGTTGGAAGATCTGCTTAACAGGGGAAAATTGGACAAGTGTGTGGGGAAGAGAGAGGACAACAAGAGGAACACCGAGCGGAGGGATCACAGACGTTCCCATCACCGCTCTGATCGATCTGGGCCAAGACAGAAGGGACGATCGAAGGGATGATCGTCATGATGACCGACGGGACCCCGACCCTCCGTCTGGTAGCCGCCCGTCCGGAAAGCCTACCATCCACGTCATTTTTGGTGGACTGGAAGATGCTTCCCGACCGCGGACTAATTGCCCGGTCGCTATAGTGGATTCCCGGGGGGACCGGGAAGAGGCAGAAGATGGAACCCATAACCTTCACCCTCGAGGACCAACCTACCAGCAGCGACCACGGCATGGAGGCGCTCGTGGTCACGATTGACGTTAAGGGGACAGACGTCCAGAGGGTTATGGTCGATACGGGCAGCAGTGTGAACGTCCTATACTTGGACGTCTTTGAGAAGCTTGGCCTCGACAGGAAGGAGCTGACTCCGGTCGGTGTACCACTGTCAGGATTTACCGGGGCTCTTATTTACCCCGAGGGAAAAATAACGCTCCCGGTCGAGATCGGCACACCTCCAAAGTCGATCCAAACGGAGCTAGAATTTGTTGTGGTCAACCTCCATTGCGTCCACAACATTATCTTGGGCCGACCCGCCATCATGAAGATCGGTGGGATAATTTCTATGCCCCACCTGTGCATGAAATTCCCCACCCCTAACGGGGTCAGCGTGGTCCGTGGCGATGTCCAATCCGCCCGGAAGTGTTACACCCGAGCGGTCAATAGACGTGACTCCGGTCCATCTTCCCGGGTGAACACCATAGCCAAAGAGGAGGCTAAGGAACGGAAGGAGCAGCCTGAGCCTTCCGAAGAAATAGAAGAAGTTCCCCTATCCGAGGACCGCCCGGATAGGAAGATCAAGATTGGCCGAGCCCTCACCCCTGAGCTTCGAGCGGAAGTTTTGGCCATACTCCGAGAGTATGCTGATATCTTTGCGTGGGGGCCCGAAGACATGCCCGGAATCGATCGGTCGGTCATCTGTCACAAGTTAGCCGTCGATCCCGCAGCCAAGCCGGTCGTGCAGAAAACACGACACCTTTCCTCCGATCGCCGCGAATTTGTCAGGGAGGAAGTCAAAAAGATGGCGGCGATCGAGCACATCCGTCCGGTGGTCTATCCCGAGTGGGTGGCAAATATCGTTCTTGTTCCTAAGCCCCCAGCATGGAGGATGTGCATCGATTTCACGGACCTCAACAAGGCCTGCCCGCTCGATCCGTATCCTCTACCGAGCATTCACCAGATGGTCGACGAGACGGCCGGGCCGAGTTAATGAGCTTCATGGATGCCTTCAAGGGGTACCATCAGATCATGATGCACCATGAAGACGAGAGCAAGACAGCCTTCGTGACCCCGGATGGGCTGTATTGTTACCGAGTGATGCCGTTCGGCCTCCGGAACGCAGGAGCGACCTACCAGAGGATGGTCAACATGCTCTTTGCCGACCTACTGGGCCGAACGATGGAAGCTTACATCGACGATATGCTGGTCAAGAGTCGGGACCGGTCCGACCACACTCGGGACCTCCGGGAGTGCTTCCAGATCATGAGGAAGTACCAGTTGCGGCTGAACCCGACCAAGTGCACATTCGCGGTTCAGACCGGCAAGTTCCTCGGCTATATGATGACCAAGAGAGGAATTGAGCCTAACCCGGCCAAAGTAAAAGCGATTCTGGACATGCAACCACCTTCCACCGTTCGGGAAGTCCAGCAATTGACCGGTCGGTTGGCAGCCCTCAGCCGGTTCCTCTCCAAGCTAGCCGAGCGCGCTTTACCTTTTTTCAAGGTATTGAGGAAGGTTAATGGATTCGTCTGGGACGAAGAATGCCGAGCGGCTTTTGATGAGCTGAAGGAATATCTCATGTCACCGATCGTGCTCTCAAAGCCTGAGCTCGGAGAAGAGCTAGACGTGTACCTCGCCGTGTCCGATCGCGCAGTAAGCGCAGTGTTGTGCCGAACCGATCCGGAAGGGGTCCAGGGACCGGTGTACTATGTAAGCCACGCGCTACATGGTCCCGAGCTCCGGTACTCCCGGCTAGAGAAGGTCGTCTACGCCTTATACATTGCCGCGAAGAAGTTGGCTCCCTACTTCCAAGGTCGAGCAATTCGCGTGTTGACCGATCAGCCGATCGGGCCAGTCCTCCGAACTGCTTCATCATCAGGTCGCCTAGTCAAATGGGCGTTAATGTTGACCCAGTACGCGATCGAATACCGACCGAGACCGGCTATTAAAGGTCAAGCTCTTGCGGACTTCTTGGTTGAGTGCACCGCCCGGGATACCCGGCCTCCTAAGGTTGCGGATCCCGAGGCTGAGTGGTGGTCGCTGGCTACAGATGGGTCAAGTAGCAAGAAAGGGGCAGGAGGAGGAGTGGTGGTCACGAGCCCGGAAGGATTCAAGGTCTATTTTGCTCTCATGTACCAGTTCCACCCGACCAACAACGAAGCCGAGTACGAAGCGTTCGTTAACGGCTTACAGTGCGCTCGGGATTTGGGGGCTGAGTACATCCGAGCTCAGACAGATTCCGCGCTCGTGGTCGGGCAAGTTCTCGGGGATTATGAAGTCAATGGAGAGCGTCTGCAGCTTTACCGAGATCTTGCCATGGAGAAGCTTGCTCAGTTCCAGGGGTATACCGTCCGACACATACCCCGATTGGATAATGCCGACGCAGATATTTTATCTAAATTGGCTCAAGATTCCCCGGAACACATGTCGAAGATAGCTCGGATTTTGGTGATCCCGAGACACAGCATTCATCGCCTACCGATCAATCCCATCCAACCGGTAGAAGACAATTGGATCACCGATCTGAAGGAGTACCTCGAACATGGTCGCCTCCCAGACGACCCACAGCGTGCTCGGAAGGCCAAGCTTAGAGCCCCAAGGTTCCAAGTTTCGGACGGTCGTCTCTACAGGCGATCGTATGGAGGCCCTCTGATGCGTTGCTTGACCGCATTTGCGGCCGATATAGTTATGAAGGAACTGCACTCGGGAATTTGCTCTTCACATCAAGGAGGCCGATCCCTGGCCCGTCGTGTCATGCTGATCGGGTACTATTGGCCGTCCCTCCAGCTGGATTGTGAAAAGTTAGCTCGGGAATGTGAGACGTGCCAACTGTTCGCCCGGATGCCTGGATGACCGGCAACCTTCTACCAGCCAGTCACGACCGCCATTCCTTTCGCTAGGTGGGGGGTGGACATCTTGGGTCCTTTCCCTCAGCTCTCTGGTCGGAGAAGGTTCGTAATTGTCGCCATCGATTACTTCTCCAAGTGGATAGAAGCCGAGCCCTTAGCCACGATCACCTCTCAGCAATGTGCTCGTTTTCTTTGGCGAAATGTGATTTCCCGCTTTGGTGTGCCCGTGCATCTCATCAGCGACAACGGCCGCCAATTCGTAAGCCAGTATTTCCAGAACTTTTTGGCCACGATCGGGACAACTCACGTTCGGTCGTCGGTGGCTTACCCGCAGGGAAACGGTCAAGTAGAGAACGCGAACCGGACGATTTTGGAAGGTCTGAAAAAGAAGTTACACTCGGCCGGTCGTAGTTGGGCCGATGAGTTGCCATATGTCTTATGGACTTATCGGACGACCCCGAGGGAAGCTACTTTGGAGACCCCTTTCGCCCTGGTTTACGGAGCTGAAGCCCGACTCCCGATCGAGGCTTGGATCCCGACCGATCGAGAAAGAACCTATAATGCCGAGGAGAATGAACATGCTATGGCGGTGGATCTCGATGGGGTCGAAGAAAAAAGAGAGCTAGCCGCTCGACGTATAGCCGAGTACCAGAAGCATGTGAAGAGTTCGAAGGACGTTCGGGTCAACCCTCGTTATTTTCAAGTAGGAGATTATGTTCTGCGACGAAGGGAGGCCAGTCAACCTTTGGAGGGCGGAAAGCTAGCTCAAAACTGGGAAGGGCCGTACATCATCAGCGCGATCATACGGCCGGGTACATACCGACTGGAGACGACAACTGGTCGGGTAATCGAGGGGACTTGGAATTCCGAGCACCTCGTTATGTTTAGGCATTAAGCCTCTTTTTTGTAATCTTTGGACGAAGAGCGGGCTTGACCTGCGTGTAGGTCCCGGTCGTCGTTTGTAATTAAATTCCTATGTTTGTAAATATTTACTTAACCGCCTGCGAGCGGGAAGGATTAATGTATATACGATCGGTGATTGCTCGACCGTTTGCATACGGCGGCCCGATCGGTTATTTTCTATACCTTCAGTGCATGCAGATCAATTTATCTTCAAGCTACACCGACCGGGCGAATCTATCGACCGGTCAGATGCGCTCCACATCGGCGGACATTCGAGTCACGCCATTGATCGGGGAAGCCAGGAGCTCTCAGCATAATTCCCCGATCCGTCCAACTTCTGTCCACTATCGCACCCACTCGTCCCTCGAGGGCACAATAGTGTGGGGGCTGGGATAAATGAAGTGTTGATAGGCCCATATCGCTCGGTATATCCCGACCGTGGGGCTTACTTCTTTTCGAAAAATTAAGTGTTGATAGGCCCATATCGCTCGGTATATCCTGACCGTGGGGCTTACTTCTTTTCGGAAAATTCGTCAAGACCTGGAGACCGGGTAAACTTGGTCGGGTAGGTCAATATTATGACGAATCTACTTTCAAAAAATCGTCAAGGCCGGGAGATCGGGTAAATTCGGTCGGATTGGCCAATTTTACGACAAAACATCAGATGTGCGACCAAGCCATAAGGCCCTAAGGTCGGGCGTTAGCAGGGTCGAGTATTGCAAGACCGGGCCTGAAGGCCGGGCGGTCGAGCGATGGAGATCAGTGTGTGCTCGAAGACGAACGGGATAAGTTGGACAAAAAAATTAATTTTATTGATAAGCGAAAGCGCCCGGTACAAATTTGGGACCGGGCTCCCGATCAGTGCCCCTTTACAAGAAAAAAACAGAAGAAGCTTATCCCTGCTTCTTCGCTTCCCGAGCTCCAGCAGCTTCCCGAGCTCCAGCAGCTTCCTTCTCGCTCGCGGCGGCCGCAGAAGACCCGCCTTGCTTAGCTGTTTTCTCTTTGGGGCTGAAGGGAGAAGGACCGGGATCAGCCAAGTCCGGGGGCAGCGTCGAGAGAACCAGCTGAAGGTCCTCCCCCTCGAGAGCTTGCTCCATCCGGGTACGAGCCCGCTCGAGCATCTTCCGTTGCCCGGCCTTGAAGGCCCACCGCCCGAACGAGAGGATCAGATCCTCCCCGACCTTTGTCCCCCGGGCTGCTGTGAGGAAGGCTGAGCCCGAGTCGCTGTCTTTGAAGACCGCTTGCGCCAACTCGCTCGGGTTACCGAGCTGAGCCTTCAGCTGTTTGGCCTCCTCGATTGCCCGATGGGCAACCTTCTCCGCCAGGACCCGGTCCTTGTCGTTCTTTTTTAAGGCTTTTTGAGCCTTCTCGAGCTCGGCTTGGAGCTCTTTAACCTCCAGAAGGCGACGGGCGGCCGTCTTCTTATGGTGGTCGGCTTCCTCGGCCAGCATGGCCCGACCCTGTAATAATTGGGCTGCTCGGGAGATCTGCAAAGACAAAGACAGTCGGGGTTAGCCCGGTCGAAGACACTTGCACAAAAAGATGAATAGCTAAAGAAAGCTTACCTCGGCCAGATCGTGGCCGATCCTCTCGGCTACCTGGGTCGGGGTCATCTTCCCCAGGCCTTCTTTGGCTGGCCCGGCGTTGCCGATGCGGGCCAGCACGGACAGGTTGTCCTTGTTGCGCCCGGTCGAAGGACTCGGGCTGCGCTGCTCTCGGCGGCGCTTCATCCCGCCGACCTCAGTTACGGTCCGGGCAGGCACCTTCTCCTTACCTCGGGCGACTTCCACCCGGGTAACTAGGACATCAGATGGCTCCACGACGAAGCCCTCGGCCGTCGTCACGGTCGAGGCGCTTAGCGGTTGGGCCAAGGGGATCTCCTTTTCCCCCGCTGGCTTCGCCTTCGTTTTCTTCTTGCCGCCAAGGGAGATCTTGGCGGGCGGGGGAAGGGGGCATCTTCATCACCGAACTCTGCCATGGCTGCAAATAAAAAAAGTTAGATCGATCGGTGTAAAGTTAAATCGGGAAGAGTAGCTCGGGTTAAACCTTTCTTCTTCCGCCTCGACGGCTTGGCGACCGTCACGCCCATAGGTACGGGCAGATATTTCTCCCGTAGCTCGTATGTAGGGGGCGGGAGTTTAGCCGCCTCGAGACTCTCGGCCGTTCGGAAGATTGTGTATTCGTGCAGCTCGCTCGAGATCCGAGCGACCGTCTCCTTGAGCGCTTGTGTCTCGTCCGGCACCACTTGTTTCCGGAAGTGGGTGCTCCAAGCGCGGTCGACCGGGAGAATCCAAGGATCATATTTGATGGAAAAGATCCTATTCTTCCATCCCTTGTTGTTCCCGGGCAGGCCTTTGATGGCGCACATGTCCGCTCGAGACTGCAGCATTAGGAACCCGCCTCCATAGCTGCCCGGGAGAACTTTGACTTGGTAGATGAAGTTGAACAGCTCCATCGTGCAAGCGGCCTCGTGCCGAGCGCATATCTGGGGAAAGCAGGCGATGATCCGGTGCGAGTTGGGGCAGATCTGAGCCGGGACGACCCGGTAGTATGCCAAGAAGGCCGTCAGGAGGGGCGGGAAAGGAATGGCGATCGGGGCCATCAGGGAGTCGTAATGCATCCCGATCCACTTTCCCCGGTGCCGATCGATCACATTCCCTAGCTTTCGGCTCGTGTCAAATTCCACCCGACCCCTGAGCATTTCAGCAATCCTAGCCGCCTCGCCTTTGGTCAGCCGACTCATTTGCTGTTCGACATTCTCGCTGTTCAAGAATTCGAACTCTACTGGTGCGGCCGGCCCGGCCGTGTTTTCCTCGGCTTGCTCAGGGGTGTTTCCCCGGTCGCTTCCCCGAGCAACGGCTTCCGGGTGGTCCCCAACCACCCGGGTTGGCGTTTCCCTAACACCTTCGGTCGGTGAACCCCGTCTGCCTGACGAGGTTCCTTCTTCTTCCTCTTCTCCGGAGCTCCCCGATCCGCTTGAGCTGGAACTCGATGACCCGGAGGAGCTTGACGCGTCGTTTTGTTCGGAAGCCTGCTCGGGGGCTGGCACCGGTCGGTGAATGGCCTCGGGAGAGTAGGACATGATGTCCACTTCCTCGTCGCTGAGGTACTCGACCTCCTCGTCGTAGTCCGCGATCGAGGCGTTTTGGCTGTCAGAGTCCGTCATTTCGATCTACCTAAAGGTCGGTCGGGGTTAGTAAAGGACTTGAGACGTCCGGGACAGTTAGTTGACCTAACGATTCTACTTATAAATGAAAACGTAAAGTAAAAGAAGGGTTGAGAACTTACCGAATGGAAGAACTTTGCAAATGAAAGCTTGAAGTCTTTTAGCTCGACTGCCTCGCTAAGGTGCTCTGCTCGGGGCTCTCTGAGGGTACCGACTGAAGCAAAAGAGTGAGGAAAGTTCAAATGAGGGCCTCAAGGGCCTATTTATAGGAGAGCATTTAGGCGGGAAATCATCCACTTGCGTGACACGACCAGTGCTGATTCCGAGGCGACGGTTGCAGTCGCAGAGGCCGGCAGCGGCCGACACGTGGCGAGGAGGGGAATGACAGCTGGCCGGTCGGTTTAGTGGCCGACGGTTGGGCTTCTTCATCCCGTCCCGTTTTTTCCCAGACGATCAAAAAGGCCCGGGCTGGGGGGCTCTTGGTAGGGAATATCCCGACCGACATAGCTCCACCACGACCGAGATGCCTTCGTCCTTTTCTCTCGGTCTTTGCAGGTAACAGGTCGGGCTCCCTGTGAAGAACCCGGTCGGGGTCCGACCGGGGTTGCCCGAGCGGTAGTGTCGACCACCGAGCGGTAGCCCTTCGGCGAGAGGGCTGATAAAGGACACGTGGCGGCTCTCTACAGCGACAGACAGGGCACCCGGGAGGATGACACGTGGAGGCTACATGGAGAACATGCCGAACGGCCGGATTCTTGTCTCCGGTGCAGCGGCTATAAATACCCACAGTGGCTACAGTGTAGAGGACTTTTGGATGATCGATAGGTTGTTGTTAGAGAATCCCGACCGCAGTCAGTCGGTACTCAGAGCAACCAAGTAGATTGTACTTAGGGCCTTTACCGTGATCAATAAAGACATTTACTTGCTTTAATTGGTCTCGAGTTACTTCATATTGCTTACGTATAATTAGCAGTATCAGCTTGCCACATGAGCCATAGCCCGGTATTCTGACTCAGCACTCGAGCGCGACACCACATTCTGCTTCTTACTCTTCCACGAGACCAAGTTGCCTCCTACAAACACACAATAACCTGTCATAGACTTCCTGTCACTTGGTGAACCAGCCCAGTCTGCATCGGAGAACGCCTCAACACGCATGTACCCGTGGTCAGCATAAAGAATCCCTTTTCCAGGAGCACCTTTCAAATATTTCACAATCCGAACCGCTGCTTCCCAGTGAGTCTGGGTTGGTGCACTCATGAACTGACTAACCACACTCACTGGAAACGCAATATCTGGACGGGTGATTGTGAGATAATTCAGTTTTCCCACTAACCTCCTGTACCTCTCCGGATCTTCAAACGGCTCCCCTTCTCCTGCCAACAACTTCACACCTTGATCCATGGGCGTATCACACGGTTTTGACCCAAGCAGCCCCGTGTCCCCGAGCAAGTCCAACACATATTTCCTCTGTGAGAGGAATATGCCCTTCTTAGAGCGTGCAACTTCAATTCCCAGAAAGTACTTCAACACTCCCAGATCTTTAGTATGAAATTCAGAGTCGAGAAAGGACTTGAGTGCCTCGATCCCACTTGTATCACTGCCTGTAATTACAATATCATCTACATATACTATCAACAAAACACACCCATAGTTAGTATGTTTGTAAAAGACAGTATGATCATATGCACTTCTCTGCATTCCAAACTCAACAATCGCCTTGCTAAACCGCCCAAACCACGCACGCGGAGACTGCTTCAGCCCATATAACGACTTCTTCAGCTTGCACACCTTCCCAGACTCCCCCTGAGCAACAAACCCTGGTGGTTGCTCCATATAAACCTCCTCACGCAAGTAGCCATGTAAGAAAGCATTCTTCACATCAAGCTGATGCAAGGGCCAACGACTCGAGGCTGCCAAAGAGATAAATATCCGTACAGATGTTAACTTGGCCACTGGAGAGAACGTCTCGGTATAATCTATACCATACGTCTGGGCGTACCCCTTGGCTACCAAGCGTGCTTTGAGCCTAGCCACAGACCCATCCGGGTTCATTTTCACCACATACACCCATTTACACCCAATAGCAACCTTACCAGGGGGAAGCTGCACCAGATCCCAGGTCTGGTTCTCCTCAAGGGCATCTATCTCCTCTACCATCGCACGCCTCCAACCGTCATGGGACATAGCCTGACTCAAAGATTTTGGAACAGGAACAGACTCTAACTGGGACACAAAAGCACGTGAAGACGCCGATAAATTGGTATATGACACAAAGGACGGAATGGGACGAACACAACGACGCGTACCTTTCCGAACGGCGATAGGAACATCTTGGTCTGTCGACGAAGATTCTGGTAAGGGAGGATTTACTGGTGGAACCGGTGGGGCTGCAAGCGCATCAACTTCTCTAGGCCGCCTGTGATACACCTGCGTAACAGGATGCCTAGACTCCACTCCTACAGAGTCCGGGATAGTAACAACATATGTTAGAAACTCATCTGTCTCGGAACTACAACCAGACGAACTAGGGGGCTCCTCACTGAACAAAGTATTTTCGAAGAACGAGACATCTGCAGAAACCAAGTATCGCCCCAAATCCGGGGAGTAACATCGATACCCTTTTTGAGTACTCGAATATCCCAGGAAGATACATTTTAACGACTTAGGATCAAGTTTCCCTCTTTGAGGACGAACATCCTGGACAAAACACGTACACCCAAACACTTTAGGAGGAAGGGAGAACAACGGTTTGGATGGATAGATGAAACGACAAGGACTCTGACCCCCAAGGACCCTTGTAGGTAGGCGGTTTATTAAGAAACATGCCGTATGAACAGCATCTGCCCAGTAGACCCTAGGGACTTTCATTTGAAACAACAAGGCCCTAGCAACCTCCAACAGATGACGATTCTTACGTTCTGCCACACCGTTCTGTTGGGGAGTGCTGACACACGACGACTGATGTACCATCCCATTCTAACTCATATAACTCGAGAAGGAACGAGAAAAGTACTCAGTCCCATTATCACTCCGCAAAACCTGTAGCACTTTATTGAACTGAGTTTTGACCATCGCACAGAAATTACAAAAGATCCCAAACAACTCATCTCTAGATTTCATGAGATATAGCCAAGTGTGTCTAGAGAAATCATCTACAAACGTTACAAAATATTTAAACCCAGATTTCGACACTACTCGACACGGCCCCCATATATCTGAGTGAACTAACTGAAATAAAGACTCGACTCTATTATTGACTCTAGGAGGGTATGGTACCCGACAATGCTTAGCAAGCTCGCACGACTCACATTGGAAGCTAGGCAGAGATTCTAACCCCGGACACACCTTCTTTAAGACAGACAAAGGCGGGTGACCATACCGGGAGTGCAACTGCAACGGAGACATACTTCCCAGCAAACCAACCGGAACACTTCCAGAACCTTTGGACAGCTGTTCTAACACGTACAGCCCACCGACTTCCTTCCCTTTACCAATAATCGTCTTCGTCAACAGATCCTGAAACAGACAATATCCAGGGAAGAACATGACACAACAATTTAGGTCCCGGGTAATTTGACTAATTGACAATAAATTGAATGGGAATTTTGGGAGATATAACACAGACGTGAGAGGTAACGACGAACTAACACTCACACTACCTTTACCTAAAACAGAGGTGGATGAACCATCTGCCAAGGTAACCGTAGGACCATATTTAAAGGAACAATATTCGGAAAACATATTTAGATTACCTGACATGTGGTCACTGGCTCCAGAATCAATGACCCACTGTCGAGACGAGGAGGAAACACAAGCAATAGGATTACCTGTTTGAACAAAGGTAGCTGACGGAGACGGCAATGACCCTGGACTGGCTGGAGACTGCGAGGAAGACAGCTTTAACTGATTAAACAAAGCCATTTCTTCTTCAGTTATCACAACCGTCCCTTCCGGTCTCGAGGCAGAATTAGCAAACCTCCTATGGTCGGAGAGCTGTGGGCATTGATTACGCAGATGGCCGGGATCACCACAATTATAGCAAGCCCTTTGCCCTCGACCTCCTCCGTGCCCTCTACCTCGTCCCCTGGACCGACCTCCTCGACTACTGGCACCATCAGTCCCACTATCTCCCTGTGAGAAGAAGACTTGTTTCTCCAACGTACTATCAGTACCAAGGTTCACTGACGCATTTTGAACCATAGAAAACACTTGATCGAGCGAGTCTAATTCCTTATTCCCCAATAATTGTGATTTCAAAACGTCATACTCCTTATCCAATCCAGAAATCCAACTAAAGATGTGCAACTGATCACGTTGTTTTTTCATTTGATCCACTTTATCAGTAATCGGCATAGCAGCACATAAAGCCTCACTCACATTCTTGAAGTCATAATAGTAATCCCTGATGTCCCGCCCTTTTTGAGACGGTCGATGAACATCCTGGGATAACTGATATAACTTCCTCAAATTATTCGCCCCGCTAAACCACTTATTCACTAAATCCCACACGTCTTTTGCACTCTTACAGTGCTGTAAAGATAGGATTATCTTCCTATCAATACAATTTATTATACGTGAAAACAGGGCATCATCATCTTTCTGCCACGCTTGGGCTTCGGTAGGGTTCGCCGGACATGTCCCAGTTAAATGTCCAGCTTTACCCATACCCTTCAAGTTCACTTCAACTAAGAACTTCCATTCCCCAAAATTAGACCCATCAGGTGCCAACATCACATCAACCAATTTAGTTTGTGTTGACACCACGGTAACGGTCCTATTTTCTGCCATACTAAACACAAAAAAGACCAACCTGGAGACACAGCTTCACTCCTATGCAGATTTCAAAACCAGCCCAGGCAGCAGACTCACGCAGCAACTCACGCAGCAGAGGTGGCAGATCTGGAAACCAGCCCACGCGAAATCCCTCACTACCAGACGGAGATATCACCACAGGAGCGTCGGGTGCACGGAGACGAACCCAGCCGCGTCGACGGCGACCGGAGGCGAGGTCGGAGGACGGCGCACGCGCCGGCGCGTGGCGTCGGAGGCCCTGAAGTGCGGCGGCGCGTGACCCTCCCGGCGACTGGTCCGTTCCTCCCGGCAGCGGCGCCTCCCTGTTCCGACCAAAGCCCACCACCCACAGGACACATCTATGGCTCTGATACCATATTTAACTCTAAAGTGAAGTGTGTATGTTTATATTCTGATAGAATGATCCAGTACAGAGAACAGAGAAGGCCTCTGCTTATATGCAAGCCAATGGAGACTCCTAACCACTCATTTTAAATTTCAAATGTGTAGTTAGGAGAATCCCTCTAACAACCTACTAACAAGCTTAAAGAGAAATATTCAGAGAGTTCAAAAAGCAGAGCTAAACAGAGCATAAAAATCAAGTGCTTTACTTGATACTTTCAAAGAGAGAAAACACTCAGAGCTATCAAGAGAAATCTTTCAAAGAGTGTTTCATCTTCATCAAAGAGACTAAGCGCATCATTGAAGATCAACTACAGAGTCTCGAAGTTGGAAGCAAGACAACACTTGTTTTGGAGCAAAACAAGAAAAGGGAGGAAAGTAGCACAGGGCTGTGAAATTCTGGATTGTCACACGGAGCTGTGAGATCCGAAGCAGCAGTGTCGGAGGCACTGGGCGTGATTAGTGCGGGCTTTGTGATCAAAGCACTAGATCACGGGATACGTTTCTACCGGAGTGTGGAAGACGGGGGGAAAGTAATGCAGAGTCGTGAAATCCTGGGATAGTAGTGCGGCGACGTGAAACCCGAAGCAGCAGTGTGGTGTCACTGGGCGTGATTAGTGCGGGCTTGGTGATCAAAGCCCTAGATCATGGAAATTCATTGTATCTTGGAACCAAGAAGTGGTGGATATAGTGAATTTCTCTTAGAGATAAGAGCAAGTGGAGTAGGAGGATTACACCACCTCCGAACCACTATAATTGTCTTGTGTTCTTTACTGCTTTCTTTACTTACTGCTCTTTACTTGCTCTACACAAGATATAACTCACACAATCTCACACACACTTTATCTTTATTTAATTCCGATGTGTACCATACTCTAACAATCTAGTTAAGAGTTTTGGTTTATCTCTGGCTTAGCAATTGTTGTGCTGTGCGAAAAAGTTTGAAAGTCTATTCACCCCCCCCCCCTCTAGACTTTCACCTTACCTCTTTTGGGACCAATAGAAACTCAGGGACCTGGGGCGAGACTCCTCAAGAGCCGCCCCAAGTAACCCGTCACATGGTCGGGCCTAGGCAACGGCCCTCTCCTAAGGCCGTGCCCTAGCCGGTGTGCACCAGATGGATATTTTCATCTGCAAAAAATTATTCCAAGCATGTCCAAAACATCCAAAACATTCTCAACACTTCAAAGACAAATACTAGATCACTTCCAAGCTTAAACACAACAAAATCTCATCATTTCTACTCCATAAAATAGGCTTCACAGAGCCAAAATCAAAGAGGGAGTCAATGGGGTTATACCTCTTGTTGCTTCTTCTTCTTGCTTGGATTCCTTCTTCTTCCCAACTCAACCACTACCCCCTTCACCACCTAGATGTTTCAAACAAGCCAAA
Organism: Ipomoea nil; assembly: GCF_001879475.1. NCBI lineage: Eukaryota > Viridiplantae > Streptophyta > Magnoliopsida > Solanales > Convolvulaceae > Ipomoea > Ipomoea nil. The sequence continues at coordinate 14,535 of NW_017617831.1, forward strand.
CAACAACACTTAAGAGGAGAACCTCAGAGATTTGAAGCTAAAGAGAGGAAGCTAGATGAACAAGGATGAAAATGAACCTAAGAACTTAGGGGGCGTTTGGTTCATGTTATATAACATAACCAAGGGAATGTGACATTCCAAAGCTCACATACCAGTGTTTGGTTCATATTATCTTAGGGAATCTGACATTCCCAAGGAATGTCACATTCCCTCCACATAGGATTTTGAAGGGAATGTGATTCCCTTCAAAATCTTAGGTAATGTAAGATAACCTTAGTTATGTTAGTTTATTTTATATATATATATATATATATATATATATATATATATATATTTTATTATGTTATATTAGCATATAAAATAATTTTGTTTCTCAAGTTCAAGATTTTAGTTAATATTTTAAAATCATGTAATTATATATGATACCGTTATCTTATTTATTTATTTTAATTTTTAAATTTATTAAAATATATGAAAATATGTTAAGGATATTATAGTGTGTATACAAGATAATCCTAAACCAAACAAGATTATATTACATACCCCAATTTTAACCAAACACAGGAATCTAACATTCCCAGTAATCTAACATTCCCAGCAATCTAACATTCCCTAAGGTAATCTGACATTCCGTGAACCAAACGACCCCTTACTGTGTTTCTTCTTTCTCTCTTACTGAGCTATTGGGTGGGAAGACAAAGAATGGAATCAGGAGAAAAGGTTGGCTTTCTATTGCTTTTATATGGGTTCAAAACCCTAGAATGATACTCAATGATTGGTGGAGGGCAATGTGGTAATTTGGTGGTAGTTCTAGCAAAGATCAGACAAGGAGAAATGCCTTTTTGGTCCACCTTGCAACATGGACCATGGACTAGAAATGCTATTTTAAAATACTTTGGGGTTGAAAACGAATTTTCTCAAAAAGTTTTCTAGATGAACACTTGTTTAAAGCTTCTTTGAATTCTCTCGGTTTCACTCAGATTGATTTCTCGATTTAAAACTTGGTACGCGAAGTACCCAAAGATTTAGGATTTTGGAATAAAATACGTTTTGGTGTTGTATTAATTTAAAATGAGTCCAAAATAATTTATTCAAACATCAATTGATCGCAAAAAATTTTAATGGAGTGAAAATGGCTATTTTGGAATTTCTTAAAATTGGATTTATAAAATAAAATTTTGGGTTGTTACAGGGCTCCATAGAAACTATTGCGCGTTTGTTGGTGTATTTCAGTTACAAATTACCTTGTAATCGCTTGTATCATCCAACTGGCCTGGTCAGTTACAAATTACCTAGTCGTGACTTTGTACATAATTGGAATACTCCTAGCAAGTTGTATAAGTTATAGGCTTGTATAAGTTATAGGCTTATAATTAGAAAAATTGTAAATAGGAGAATATATGTAATCAAGCCCGGTTAGGTTGGTATTTCCACCAATGGCACCTTAAGTCCGGTCGGGTCGGCCTCGTCACCATTGGCATTGTTAAGTCTGGGAAAAGTCTCGGCATCAAGTCTTACCACGTAGGCAATTTTGGTCTCCAGACCAATCGGACGAGGCTTCGATCTTACGACCGCAATGTCGAGTAAACTTGCATTGTATCGGACGAGGCTCCGATCTTACGACTGCAATGTCGCGTAAACTTGCATCGGACGAGGCTCCGATCTTACGATCGCAATGTCGCGTAAACTTTCATTGGACGAGGCTCTGATCTTACGATCGCAATGTTGAGTAAACTTGCATCGGACGAGGCTCCGATCTTACGACCGCAATGTCGAGTAAACTTGCATCGGACGAGGCTCCGATCTTACGACCGCAATGTCGAGTAAACTTGCATCGGACGAGGCTCCGATCTTACAACCGCAATGTCGAGTAAACTTGAATCGGACGAGGTTTCGATCTTACGACCGCAATGTCGAGTAAACTTGCATCGGACGAGGCTCCGATCTTACGACCACAATGTCGAGTAAACTTGCATCGAGGCTCCGATCTTACGACCGCAATGTCAAGTAAACTTGCATCGGACAAGGCTCCGATTTTACGACCGCAATGTCGCGTAAACTTGTATCGGACGACGCTCCGATTTTGCGACCGCAATGTCCCGTAAACTTTAAGTATCGGACGAGACTTCGATCTTACGATCGCAGTGTCGCGTAAACTTATATCGGACGACTCTCGCACCTCGGGGAGTGGGTGGCTACATCGGTAGAGTAGCTCGTTCGTTTCTCACGATCGGTAAAGATTGATCGCTTGATCGCGTCTGAAACCTGATCGCTTGATCGGTAGCACGCAAACCCTCTATTATGCTAGAGGTCCGATCTCTTGATCGGTAAATTTAGACTTCGTAAATCTTCCAAGTCCTGCAAGTTAGGCAAAATCCGTCGGTGGTACACCAGCACTGTGAGCTCGATCGGGTCACTTCCCGATCATTGGCACTATGAGTGTGTCCCGGTGCATTGGCATCGTAAGCTCGATCGGGTTACTTCCCGATCGCAGTCAAAGTTAAAAGGCGAACTCGAGAAACCCATCGTATCTACTCCCTTGTGCCGACGATTCTCGCACCTAAGGGAGTGAGGGGGGGGGGGGGGCTACACTGATAGAGTAGCTCGTTCGCTTCTCGTTCGCTTCGCTAAAGTATTTCCCAAGCGCCAAAGGGCTTCTTGGGTAGATCGACTTCCCCGGTCTCGTTGTCACTTCCCGATCAAAGTGACATTCGTGGTCTCATTGTTGTTAGACCTTCGAGTCTCCTAATGGGTTTTCGTAGCACTAAGTAATTCCCGAGCAAAGTGACCTTTTCAGTGACTTTCCTGGTATCGTTATCATAGGCATTCAAGGTCTCCTAGTGCCTTATATGGCACCTCCTTCGGCCTACAAAGCTCGTTTGTTAACGCGCTACCCGAGCAAAGAAACCTCCCTGGTCGCGTCATCATTAGACCTTCGGGAATCTTAGCGACCCCTTCGCTTGGGGGCTCTCGGTGCGTAAAAGGGAGCAAACTCCCCATTCAGTTAGCGTCCCGATCGCCAAATCGGTATAATCCAGTCTTTTCGAGTCGTGCATAGCAATCCGGTCGGTTGACCGGTAGAGTAGACCTCTAGATCACGGTTAACCCGATCTCCCGATAGCTAGCATCCCGATCGCCAGATCGGTAGTTTCGACCTCTCGAATCGTGTTGCAAAACCGACCCCTAGGTCGGGCAAACCCTTTTTTTTTTTCTAGTCCACCAGAATGCGCTTAAACATTGTGCTCTTTTTCCCTCCCTTTGGCTAGAATTTTTTCCACTGGGGTTTTTATTAGCCTAAAGATTTTTAACGAGGCAACCGACGCATGTCACGGACCGTGTAACCAGTTTTTTCCAGCCCGAACCCTTCCTCATTAACTCATCGTTAGGGCACAGACTGAGGGGGCTTCTTGATAGGTTATATACCCCGGGTCCGAGTGCCAGATACGTCTGAGTTCCTGTTTTATAGTTAGGTCGGGGTTAAGCGGTTCGGGACCCGGTCGGTGGGTCAAAATCAAAGGTGACGGGTCAAAACCCGCCACCTCCATGTGCCTATAAAAGGGTATTTGGCCCTGTAAGATAGGGGTCTTTTGGCCCTTTCCACTCTCTCTCTCTCTCTACAAGATCCTCCTTCATCTCTCTAGAAAGCATACAAAAGAATACATTGAATAAAAGAGCCATTTGGATCTATATTCTCTTCTTGTTCATACATTTACATACGGTACATTACATTCTACAACCGGGAATTAGTACGATCATATTTGATGCCTGGACCACAATGCATTATGGACCGCGGTCCACAGTATTATTTGCCGCTGAATGTAAAGTAGGCCTAACTTGAAACCGGTGGTTTTCTAGTGTTTGGTTTGTCAATATGGGCATGGAAAATTATCATAGTTATGTGAATAATGAATGTAAGGTACATTTTTAATATACTAAAAGTATATTATTTGTGTACTGAATATACATTATTTGATAGCATATAAAATAATGTACTTTCAGTACTCAAATAATGTACTTTTAGTATATTAAAAATGTACTTTTTATTTATGATTCACACAGCTGTGTGGACCATGGTCCATGTAATAATGATTGTATGGGCATCCCAATTGATGGGGTGTGGACCCCCGCCCAAGAAGAATTGGGAAACCCAAAGAGAATAAGATGCAGCCCAAGGGAAAAGAACAGAGGCCCAAAAAGTAGTAAAGCCCGAAAGGAACTCGGACCGAGTCAAGGAGTCGAGCTGACCCCGAGGTCGGAACAAGGACTCGGTCGGCAGAAATGACAAAGAGCCGTTGGAAGGCATTTAAGGAGGCATTGAAGAGCCTGGTCAAAGAGTCGTTGGGAGGCCCAGTAACGACAGCCCAACGGCCCTCCGACGTAATTAGCAATCAAAGCCCTTTAAAGAATGTATTTTAAAGTCCGAATTAAAGGAGGGCCTACTATATAAAGGCCCCTCCCAAAATGTAAAACAGGCGAGTTCATGCCCCCAGAATAGCGAGACACATTTCACCAAAATTACTTATTCCTTTCTATTTTTAGTAGCTTTATCGAAAGGTGTATCTATCAACCAAGGTTGTGTTGGACCTCCCTGGGCCCAAAAACCCTAAAACCAACACCAATCATTATTGTGTGAACCATATTATCAAATAATGTACTTTTAATATATTAAAAATGTACATTATATTTAGGGAAAATACATAATTTGAGTATTGAAAATACATTATTTTGTATAATGTACATTCAGTACATGAATAATGTACTTTTAGTATATTAAAAATGTACTTTTTATTATGCTCTATACAGCACAGTGTGAACCATGGTCCACACAATAATTTGCCATGGGCATCCGTGCCGGACCAAAGCCCTCGGGCTGCCAAGCTAGCCTGCCCAATTTGTTTGTTTGTTTGTTTGTGTTTTTTTTTTTTTTTGGATTAATAATATATGGTAAGTTTCCATCTCTAAATCTCCTAGAACAACAAGATGATATTTTCGGTCCGCGAGCCAAAGTGAGGTGTGTCTCTAAAACCAAAACTCGTCCCTACCTATTAGGGGCGGGGCGGATAGATGCGGAGAGTAAAATCCGTTTTGACGCAAAACACACACATATAGAAGAATTCAAATGAGACGATCTTCGGGTAAAAATTAAAGTAAGAACCGATTACATTTGTCCATTAGATTCATCAATGATTGAAATTTTAGTTTTTTTTTTAAAAAAAAAAAACATAAGATCAATTTTATAATTATTACAAACTTAAAAAGTTTGTAATAATTATATATAAAATTAGTTATGTCCCTTTTTCTCTTATTTTTCAACAACCATCAATCATTGATCTACCAAATTGACGAATTATATTAGTCAACACTTTTTTATTTGGGAGCATGTTCTTACTTAAACCATCTCATATATATTAGTTGATGAGGAAAACTCGCAACTATTATATAAATGTGTGCGCCAGGTAAAGTCACTATTGTGTAATAATTCACAAATCATATAAGAGATGTAAATCCTACAACCTAAGGAAGACCTTGTGCGAAAGCTTGATTAAAAAAGAAAAAAAGAGTTAATCATTTAAATACGAGAAGTTGAGAATCATGTTCCACCTACTCGTTCATCATTTTCAGACTATATGTTTTTGTAATTAACATCCATGTAAAGATATATATTATCATACTTCTGCTCGTGGTATGGATCATGGATGCATGCATGAATGTATTTGCAATTGATAATATATATATATATATATATATATATATATATATATATATATATATATATATATAAATGGTGGAGTAGTTTTTGAAATGACTATTCAATGACATGTAGTACATGTCATTAATAAATTTTGGATTAGTTAGGAAATGAGTCAAAGTGGAATAGTGTTTTAGATTTATAACTTCGGAGATAAATTTTGAGGAGTTTGGGTATGTGTAGGAGTTGAAGTGACTAATCCATGACATGTAGTACATAGCATTAATATTTTTTGAATTAGTTAGGAAATAATACAAAGTAGAAATGTTGTTTGAATTTATTTGTTCGGAAATAAATTTTGATGAAGAGTTTGGATGTGTGTAGGGGTTGAAAATTAAATTTAGGGTGTAAATGATAGTTGAAGACATTTCAAAATTGCTAAACTTATTCAGTTTCAGCTCCACTGTAGTAATTTTCATAATTATCAGATTCGTAATTTATGGGATAAACAGGAGTTGAATGTCTGTAAGAGTCTCCTATTTCATAATTTATGTATGCATGCTGTTGATGAAATTCTGCTTCAAAATTTTTAATGTGTCTTGATTGAGAAACTAATTCGATTATTTCTTCAACCAAATTTTCTAATTTTTCTTCTTCAAAATCTATTTCCAATTGTTCTTTTAATTTGTCTAATACAAATTTTTCTTGGAATGTGAAAAATTTTAAATACTTGATAATTTGTTTTACCAAGTCTGGGTAGGGAAATTTTTTAAGTAGATAATAATTTTTTTCATTGAAATTTGAAATATTTATTGTATATTCAAGAAATTCTTTATCTTTAGATTTTTCATCTAAATAGTATGTCGTAAATATGTTTCCAAAATTTCTTTCAACTTGAAAATTTTCATTGTTTCCAAAATATTCTTGAATAAATTTTTTGTCCATGTTTTCAATTTTTTCTACAAATTGTCTTTTTCACAGACATTGTTTTGAGAATTTATATTTCAAAATATTACTTTTTCAAACAGTTTTTAAAGCTTTGCTCCTTCTTCTTCTTTTTACTACTGCCAGATATGATCTTTCTTAATCTTATCAGTTCATGTTAGCTTTTATGCTTACTATTTAGTCATATTTTATCTAAAACCCTCACCTTTTCACCCCTAACCTACTACCGGATTTCTCCGTTTACAATCCTAACAACATCTATGAACCTTATTTGGGTACTCTTTTCCCTTCCTGGTACTTTCTTCCCCAAAGGTTTTCTAGACTACATGGATTGCTTCGACTCAAACAGGATTTACGTCTGTTGGATTCAGATATACATATGATTAAAAATAAGAATAAAAACTAACACAAAGTAAGAAGATTAAGTTGGGATCATACCTCTTAGTAGCAATTTGAAGAAGTTGGAGCAAAGAAATTTAGTGTGAAAATTTAGAGCGTATGAACAAAGGGGTTTTCATTAGGATGCATAAGGTAGATGATTGTTGTGTGGGTTTATAATTTCTAATTTACAAATTGTTTTGTTTCTTTCCCAGAATTTAGTAGGATTTTCTCCTATAATTTCTTCTTTTTCTAATTCTTTTATTAATTGGTCTAAGTCATTGTTTTTTAATTTTCTTTTAAAATCATTTGTATCTATTAAGTGTATGCAATTTTCCATTTAGACATTCAACTCCTGTTTATCCCATAAATTACGAATCTGATAATTATGAAAATTACTACAGTGGAGCTGAAACTGAATAATTTTAGCAATTTTGAAATGTCTTCAACTATCATTTACACCCTAAATTTAATTTTCAACCGCTGCACACATCCAAACTCTTCATCAAAATTTATTTCCGAACAAATAAATTCAAACAACATTTCTACTTTGTATTATTTCCTAACTAATTCAAAAAAATATTAATGCTATGTACTACATGTCATGGATTAGTCACTTCAACTCCTACACATACCCAAACTCCTCAAAATTTATCTCCGAAGTTATAAATCTAAAACACTATTCCACTTTGACTCATTTCCTAACTAATCCAAAATTTATTAATGACATGTACTACATGTCATTGGATAGTCATTTCAAAAACTACTCCACCATTTCTTTTTCACAAATTACTATCCTAATTCTTACATGTTTTATTTTTCCAAACTAAACCTCTGCGGAGGCATACCCCACCATATTTGGTATCAGAGCCTATTACGATTCTGAGAAAATTATATGATTCATTCATATTTAAAATTTTTAATTCAGAGACTTAGAGCACTTGAACAAGAGCTTCAAATTTATTTCAAAGAAATGCATAAGTATCACTACTTACAAAATTGGAAATATTATGAAGAATTTTATTGGAGACATAAATTTACCCTTAATAAAATACAAAAACTCAAAAGTTATATTACAGAAATCTCTGCATAAATTTCATTATCTAAGGCTTAGAAATTAAAATGATTCATTCATGTTTAAAATTTTGCATTTGGAAACTTAGAAATTATGAACATAATCTTCGAGTTTTTCAAGCAGATATGCAACATTATTATTATTTACAAAATTGGGAACAATGTGTATATTCCTATAATAATTATGAATTTACACTTAAGAAAATTCTTGAACTTAAAAGTTATATTACAGAAATTTCGGCATGAATTTTTCTGAAAAAATTTCACATTTAAAATATTACCAAAAATTTTATAAAAATAAAGCATTAGAATCTAAAAAATGGTTAGACACTGAAGGAAAAAATTATGATCCAAATTCTTCTTTTTATAAAACAATGAAAAACACTTATGAATCTCATAAAGACATTTTAGAAGAAATTGAAAATTGTATAGCAAAACTAATCTGTTAATATGAATCAGTCAAATGAAATAATTTTAAAACAAATTGATTATTTAAAAACTATGATGGAACAGCAAGAAAAGAAAATTTCAAATTTACTAAAATTAATTGAAAATTTTAATACAAAATTTGACTTAGTAATAAGAGAAAAACAAATAATTGAAAATCCAAAATTAATTTTGAAATAAATAATTCCATAGATTTGATATCTAAAAAATTTTCTAATATCCAGATTTCTTCGCAAATTAAATCCATAACAAAAAACTTTTTGACATACAATTTAGAGGAAGTCAAGAAAAATTTAAATAAACAATGGATCCTTTTTCGGGAAGGTCAAGAACATTAGCTTCAGAAGAACCTAGTTCTTCTAGAATTAGCACATTAAACCAAACCAACAGTCCCTCTTATTTAAACAGACTTTTTAAATTTAACTCAAACAAAAATGCCTATAAATTAGAACAAATTGTTGACACAGAAAGAGATTTAGAAATTATGTCAAATGATTGCATTAATACATTAAGACCAAATATGTTATACAGAACTGGTGTTTTAGAAAACAATTCCAGTTTAATTAGAACACATAGATCCGAAATGTTAGAAATACCAGAAGGTAGAACTGAAACTTTCGGATTATTAACAAATGAAAGTATAAATCAATTTCTTCCAAAAACTTAAATTATATACATTTAGGACTAATTACAATTGGAGTCAGAGGACTACTAATAAAACAAAATGGGACAAAAGTCTTAGTTGCTGTTTTAGACACTAGATATCAATCCTCACTAAATAAACAAATTATTGGGGTAATAGAAGTAGACATGAATAATAATATTGGAATTCATTATTTATGTCCAAATTATACTATTGCCTTAAAAGATATTAAGTATTTAAAAATTCAAGTCCAAACAAAGGGATTTGGAAATTTTAAGGGATCAAATATTGTGTTGGACGTAATTTTAATGGGAAGGTTATCCACACAAGTTTGCCCAAGATTTAAAATCAAAATTGATAACATAATTAAGACAATTGAGTCTAAAGGAATCAAATTCTTTGGACCAGAACCAGTCTCTTCTTCTCTTTTGGCAGGAGAAGAATGGAAAATTGAAAACTTAACTACTGAAATTGAAACTTTAAAACCAACAGAGGTAGTAACTTATACCAATGAAAACGGATCTTTATTATTAAGATTCAAAAATTATGAAAATCCTAACCAACAAGATCCAGAAGAAGAATAGATTATGGATTCAAAAACTTCAGGAGCACTCACATTAGAAGAATTTCAAAAAATTAAAAATGATGAGTTAATTATGGAAAAATTAAACCAAGAATTAGAAATGAGAAATTCAGAAAAATATAACTTACTGGAAAAATATCTAAATGATATCCACAAATTAAAAGAAAATTTTGAAAAATTGAAGAAGAAGAAGAAAATTCAATAAAAAATTTTATGAATACAGCAGAAACTAGTATAAATCAAAATTCTGCCACATCCTCATATTATCCATCTGCTACTCCTGAACAGATGGCTTACCCAGTAGGACATCCTCCTAGACTACCTGTCACAATTTACAACCAAAATAATCCTAATAGGAGAACTTTAGGAAAAAGAACTCCTCATGAAATTCAAATATTAGGAAAAGATCCTATAATTTTAAACATTGCTAATATTTATCCACAATTATTAGATAATTATTTAGAGCAATGGACTGCCATGATGATTAGGGACTTTGAAAGTAGACATTTCAATATCATAGAAGGAGATGAAATGGTAAAAATTATCGAAAATTATCTGGGAGATATTGTTAGGGCTGCATGGGAAGCCTTTAAAACAAATTTTCCAGACAAATTAGCGGAATTAATTGCTCAAGGTAGTAATATACATAATTTTGCTTATTTGATACACAGAATTATCACAGGCAGAGATGCCAACACTAGACTAACAATTAGGCAAGCAGAAGCTATGAGAGACTTGGAACAAATTCAATTATTTGATTGGAATCATGTAATAGAATTTCTCCAAGACTTTTATGCTCTAGCAAGTATTTCAGGAAATTATTTCTCCAGAATTAGGAGAAAGGCTCTTTACCAAGTTACCCGGACCATTGGGTAAAGAAATCCATGAATCATGGAAATTGGTACAAGCCAATGATATTTTTTACAATATAGGAATAAGAATTCAACACATTATTAGTGAATTAAAGAAAAAATGTACTTACATTCAAATTCAAAAAGAATTAAAACAAAAAAATGTAAGCTTTTGCAAACAAATTTACACTCCTCAACAGTATGGAAAACATTCTGATGATGGGTACCAAAGAAAACAAACCAAACAAAAGAAAAACTATGTTAAGAGAAATTATTTGAGAAAATCAAATGCAAGAAAATCTTACCTAAACAAGACAAGACATGTTAGGAAATATAATAAGACTTACAAGAGAACAATTACTTGTTTTGCTTGTAACAAACCTGGACATTTATCTTCTGTCTGTCCAAACAGACAAAATTTATTTACCAGGGAATCAAATTTAGTTTCCACAATAAATGAAGATTTGGTAGAAATAACATCTGATATTTCTAGTGAATCTGAAATTTGGAGTATTTGTTCTTTAGAAGGAATGGAAACTGAAGAAGTTGAAATTCAAGAAGATAATTTTCCAAACAATGGAATCCTTTTAGAAAAAATTAAATAATTTTAATCTTTTCTAAATGGAAAATTGCATACATAATTGGAAATTTAAATCAGGAAGTGACAATATTATGTGTCACAAATGTAACTGGTATCCAGCTTTTAATAAAAGGTGGAAGTGCCAGACATGTATGAAGCAAATTTGCTCAAATTGCATTAAAAAGCATTTTGAGATAAAAATTCCAAATTTAGAACAAACCAACACAATAAAAAATCCTGAAAATAAAATTGATCAATTAAGAAACTAGAGTGACTAAATTAGAAAAAAGACTAGATATTGTGGAAGAAAAACTACATAAACTGATAATTATGGTGGAAAAAGGGAAACAAATATCAGAAGAGAGAAATTTTAAATTCACCCAATTATCCCAAGAAGAGCTAAACATTATCAACACAAAGGAAGCAGAAACCTGTACTGCTCCCATACCCTTAGTTTGTAACACTGAAAAATTAATTCAAATTGTAATTCCTGGAAAAATAATAGTACATGAATTAACATGTATTTTACCAATCTTAGTAGATTCAGGAGCAACCTCATCTACTATAGATTTAGGAATATTACCAGAAGAAATTAAACAAAAAATAGTTAAGGTACCACCTGTTTTCTCAACACAGTTTGATGGTACTAAAATTGCTATAGACTCACAATTAAAATATTTACAAGTAAAGTTCCAAACCAATTGTAATAATTGGTCTGATACATATCACTGGCCCAAAATCTGGGTTAAAAATTTAAACAACCACAAAATTCCTATAATCATGGGATTAGACTTTATTCTTCACAACAATGGACAAATAATCATAAATAAAGATTATTTGACTATTAGTAAAAATTGCTCTTTAATACCTATAATTTCAAATTTCAAACCTAGAATCCTAGAACAAAAGAAATTTAAAAAATTAGAAGATTGCAAATGCATTAGCAACCAAGAAAAGTGCAGTTGCAACTTTCTAAAAATTGAAGAAAATTCACAAGTCAAGGAAGAAATTCTTAAGAATCTAAATTTAAAAGAAGGGATTGAACTAAATCTACACTTAATAGATACAAATTGTTGTAATGCAGATTTGTCTGCAGGCCATTAGCTCGCGAAGAACAATAAAAACAGGAAGAAGAAAATAAAGAACAGAGGAAAGAGATTTCTTATTCATTCATTTTCACTGTACATCACTACATCAATATATATAACAGTTATTACAAGATCATACCATAAATATAAAGCTGTTACCAATCATATCATTAATGATAGAATAATGTCCATAATTAGATTTTACAACACTCCCCCTTGGACATTATTTTGCCATAATCTTGCCTAATTAAAAACTTGCTAGGAAAACCCTGTGGGAAAAAAACCTAGACAAAGAAAAGAGTGCAAGATTTATGGGTAATTATATTCATGTCTCATTAAAAAATTCACTAGGAAAACCACGTGGAAAAAACCTAGTTGAAGAAAAAAGTACATGATATTTGTAAGAACATATATTGTACTGATTGCCTCATTAAAACCTTAACTTAAGAAAACCCTGTGGGAAAAAACTTAGTTAAGGGAAAAAGAGTACAATCATAAGCCTTCAAGGCTCAATTGGCATAATCTTCATGATTTTTTGGGGTTTGTCTACATAAACAACTATTTTGTGACATTTCCCCATTGTCATTACTATATCATACTCATGTCTCGTTAAAACTTCACTAGGAAAACCACTTGGGAAAAACCTAGTTGAGGAAAAGAGTGCATGATGTATGTGTATTCTTGTTTTAGATTAGCTGCCTCATTAAAAACCTTAGATTTAAGGAAAAACCCTGTGAGAGAAAAAAAAACTTAACTAAGAAAAAGAGTACAGCCGTTTAGTTGTCAAGATCCAATCTTCAGGATTGATCTATGTAAGATAATACTCCCCCTCAAGATAACAACCTTCAAATCTCACGCATAAAATATATTTCAAAAATTGTAGAAATGGATTAGTCAAATCCTCTAGATTGTCACTAGAGTGAATATGTTGCACAATAATTTTGCGACTCTTCTAGAACCCGTATTGGTTGGGTTTTGACGCTACATATGTTTTGTCAATTATTCTTTAACATATTCATATATTATTTGTGCAACTCAAGCGTTATTGTCCTCATTTGCGACATTGGGGGAAATCATTGTTTAACCAGTTTGGAGTTTTTGGCATCACGGGGATCAAATATATATATATATATATATATATATATATATATATATATATATATATATATATATATATATATATATATATATATATAGCCAATACCCAAACAGCCTATCAAAATCATACATTTGTTTCTCATATAAATGCTAAACTCTTTTGTGATCCGGAATAAACATTATTCCAATATTTCTTTGTAGTAGGAGCCCTAGATGTTGCTAGCAATTTTATCGCAAATATCATGTCTGTTGCGATTATGGAACTTCTAGTTCTAAAAGGTGCTCCAACGACAAAATGAAGTAAAGGACTGTTAAGGTATCCTTACCAAGTCTAAACGGTTCCTTATCTACTTCAAGAGATTATTAGACAACCTTATAGTTTGACGAAACCATGATACTTAACCATATAGATAGGTGAAAAATAGGCTAACTGGTGTATAAAATTCATTCAATGGAAAGACTCGATCTCCAAGTCGAGATAATACTTAGCTTTCACAAGCCTTTTTTTTCAAAAAAACTCCGTCTTTAGATATGGGCTGATATCATCAAGCCCTTTATATATTTCATTGATGTTTTCCACCATCAATATTGACTTATATAATAAATAATAAATAAGTTCATTATCAACCCTTTACCGAGCACACAATGGTATATATTATTCCTTCAATGAGGATATTAACTCCATTCGCAACCCTTTAAAGAGTAAATAATGACACTTAAATTCTCATTTCGGGAATTATAAATCCATCAGGGATTTCTCAAAATAAATATTAACTACATATCTAAATTTATTATTATTCTGCCAATAATATTATGTAGCGAAACTTAATGCCATTTATCGTGGGATAGTATATTTGATTAAAATCAATTAAGGGTTTCTGCGTGAACCCACAGACTCGCTTCATATCTTATCACCTCGTTATTCTTTTTTCTTTCCACACCATTTGTAACCTACAGGGTTAATACCTCAATGGTATACGAAAGGAATATATTAGCGAGTTGAGCTGTGTATGCCTTTAATTGCTCATTTTATACGTTAATCAATCTAGGCGCTTCTGGCACCTAGTTCTGGATCCAGATTGTCATATAATATGAGCAATTTGAAGGCAATTGTGTTGTCGACAACTTATAACATTTTTCAAGAATTTCTCCCATATTTATAATTGTTCATGGCAATATTTAAGTCAACCAGATTCTAGACATTTCCCATAACTATTCAGATCACATCTGGTTGTCCCGCATCCCTAGTATTATGTTTGTTTGGTGCACCTATGAATTGACTAGGGTTTCTCGTCATCTGGAGGAGCGTCTCCAAGACTAAATTATTCAAGCTTTTCCAAGAGTGACAATGTTTATTTACTAGATCTAGTATTATGATTCTTAACTTTTACACCGATAAATCTCCTACACCTCTGGCGTCAAGGAGTATCGGTAGATATATTTGGTCCAAGTTGGGGAAAGTATATGGGACCTAGTCACTCTTTTATGATCGGTATGATCAATAGATGTATTTGGCAGATTATTTGCTAATATCGCAAATAAAGATTATCTTCTGAACTTCTAGTTCAATCTAACTAGTACATGAATTTTTAATAATGAAGATGTTTTCATTCTATGAAATTTCTTGGCATTCCAATAAAAGTTAATCTATTATCTCCCCCTAATGCCAAGAAACAATCTTCATTAAGTATGTAGTCAGCGTATCTTTTGATCCCCTATAATGGGCTCTAGGTATTTAAACAGCAAACGGAGGTTTATAGCCCATAGAGATACGCTTGAGGTGGTGATACAATAAAATGGACTACATACTAAGACTAAAAATGCAGATCGGGAAATGTTTAATTCTACCACGTACTATGCGTATGGGGGAATAATTACGATATGCAGTGAGTCAGATTTGAATTATTACAAATATCCACAAAAATAGATAATTTGGTAATTTCTCATTCACTCATGCTTTATAATTTACTCATATATGGGTAAGAAATTCCAATATCTGACTCTTTATGTTTGCCCTAAGTGACCCAATTGTTCATGCCATAATTTAAAAGAAATTGGGTCTTTAAAATTTTAAAAGGTATCATAACATATAAGTACTCAAACGTATATGCAATCATATATGTCCAAATAGAGAAAACATACGTATTAATTAAATGAAATTATAGGAGTACACAACCATCTTAAGTAGGTTAAACGTCAAAAGATGTATAGATAGTGAGACCATTCAGGATCTCAAAAAATTCATTTTATAAACGTATGAGAAGTCATCGTCATCAAGTATATACAACTAATATGCTTCAGGCAAATTATTATGACGCAATTTACTTCTAGCTTTCAAACACATAGCATCTTAAATAACTATATCATGTATTGCTTTATGACATGATTATAAAATATTTTGGATTGAATAACATAGCACTAAAGATAGAAATTTAAGACTTTTCACGATTCATTAGTCATCCAAAAATCAATCTCATTAGAGGTCTACTAGTCCTTTATTAAAACCGGTCCCATGACCAGGCACATTGCCAAGTAGGAAATGCTCGGAACTCATAAAGTACATTCCTACCAAAACAAAAATTTTGATGTCTTTTAAAAAAATCAATGACATTCAAAATACTTATTATAATCTGGCCATATACTACTACAGGAGTACATGCAAGGTGACTATCCCATATGACAATGAGATCCACACTATTTTAAATTAATTTTAGTTATGTACTTCTACTATGGTACAACGTAGACCTGGCAATTATGGACACGACTCGTTAACAAGACACGAAACCGGACACGAAAGTAACGGGTTAGTGTTTAGCCTTAACGTGTCCCGGGTCATTAACGGGTTGACCCGTTAAGGACCCGTTATGTTTCGTGTTTTAACGGGTTAACCCGTTAAACCTATTAAGAACCCGTTTAACCCGTTAATATTATCGTGTTAACCCGTTAACACGAACCCGTTTACCAAACATGTTTATAACCCGCTAAGAATCATTGTCATTTAGGTAAGAACCATTGTCATTATTGAGATTACAAAAGATATTATGAACATGACTAAGGATGAAATTACTACATTAGGCCAAGATCCTACACCAATTAATTGATGTTCATCAATTTGAAATTTGAATTTTTATTGTGTTCAATTTTATTCTAAAAACTTGTATAGATTCCTTTAATTATGATTTTTGGATGTTATTTTATCTTTTTATGAATGTTATGAATTGAATATTTTTAGTTTGTTTGATGAATTGAACGGTAGTTTTTATTTATTTATATTTTTTATAGAACTTAACTTTAAATTTTAATTTTTTAAATATATTAATAGAGATAGCGGGTTTAAACGGGTTTCGTGTCATATCGTGTTGACACGACTTGAAACCTGTTAACAAAACGTGTCTATCGTGTCAACCTGTTTAATCCGTTAACAAATCGTATTCGTGTTCGTGTAAAAAATTTGAACCCGTTAACCTTAACGTGTCGTGTTCGTGTTTAGCCTTATCGTGTCCGTGTCGTTATCGTGTCGACCCGTTAATGGACCCGTATACACGAATTGCCAGGTCTAGTACAACGGATTCATGTACCATCCGAAAGGTACCATCCGGGAAGTAAAACCCGTCCAGAAAATTAAACATAGAGAAGTAAATTCTGAAATGCCAAATAATTCCGAATGGCCCACAAGAATTAACTGCTCAGATCGTGCATGCACTCTATGCATTAATAAATCGCAATAATTTATTAATCGTAAGATCATATGATCCTTCAGGGATCAACTTAAGCTCTATGAATCTTTTCGATCAAATATTCATAACCGATGGTTTAGACCAAAAGGTGTCAAATAAAAATTAGTGCTCTAAGTGTTTACCTTCTGGGCAAAACTATATTGCAAATATGCACTATTATTTTGTTCAAATACTCATATTTGAGATATTCAAGATTCAAGACTCATGTGAAATAATCTCTACAGCAAATTAACACCATCAATTGACTTCTAAAATATACAAAGTCAATTTTATATCGGGGAAGTTGTCCTAGTGATGTTTTCTCTAATTAGTGCTATGACTTGTCGCCTTCTAGGCAAAATTATATTCAATATTCATGCAATATATACACTTCAAATATAGGGTGTGAGAAATACCTCATATCATATAATTATTGTCACAAAAGCGAATTAAGGTTTAGCTCTTAGAGGTGCTACCTAATAGGACCATGTCACTACTTAGTGGTACTAAGCTCTTACAATGGTTTCTAGAAACTCACTCCAATTGAATTGATTAGATTTATTTATGAGATAAATCCGAACACTTATGGCCTATAGCACAAGATATTCATAGATGTATATATATATATAAAAAAAGGCTCATAGAAAAAATAATCCGAAATTACACTTAATTGTAAATTCATACTTTCAATGAGCTCTCACATGAGTCCCAACTAGCTTTCAAGCAATTTAACAAAATATGCAACTTCACAAGTTTATGAATAATTTGAAAATGCTATAAAGAATCTGTCAACCCAAATTAAAATGTATGCCAAGAGTGTGCCAATTATGCTACTATGGCAGAGAGCATATCATATATGGGTAAACATGTATTCACATTAGAAATAGGAGCATTTTCGATATTGGCCATCTTGCCACAATTAATATCAACATGTGGTACAGCCAATGTGGCAACACCTTGAGCAATAAAAGCATTATTTCTAACATGTGCAGGACTCATGTTATTAAGATTATATTTGTCCTCAGTTATCGAGTTATCTAAATAATAATCAAACATCAATAATTATGCTTCAACCTTGGTCAACATTACAACTCTAGTTGTAAAGCAACAAGTTTAAATTCCTGCAAATTTGACTACTCTTTCTTCTCATCATCAAAGATATCACTGGTTTTGCTGTTATATATAAGATATATAACCATACAATTCAGTGTTCATAACTTAGTGTTCCTTGAATATGTTTTACTCCACCAACATCCATTTTTACTTATCGGTGTGCTCAACATACAATTCAGTGTTCAAATGTGCAGAACTTAGCAGAATAACAACATTTACATTAGCTTGAGTAACACATGAAGCATTTTGTTGATAATCATTAACATCACATGAGGCAAGTTGAGGCATACCTGGAAGATCAACACACCAAAGATCAATATGAATTGGAGGTTCACCAACAATTCGTCTGGCCAGCATATTAATATGATCAATGCAATGCCGGGATTAATCCACGGATAGAGCAAATCCCGTCGCCGTCGACAAACACTGCCTCTTTGCTCTACCTTGAAACTCTCCGATGGCTGGGGGAAGAAGGAAGACCCTCATGATCATTGAATTTGCCACCTCGGGTGTGACCGGCATCCGTGATGGTCTGGATCTCCGCGGAAGGCTGGTCACCGGACTGTGAAGTCCGATCGTCGAATGCGGAGAGGCCGAGGCGGTTCGGTGAGCAGTGGACTGGAGCGATGAAGCCGGCCTCACGCTGAGCTTTCCGATCGGAAAACAGACGTCGCGATCGCCATGGGGATCGGCACTCGCAAAGTAAGAGACCGCCGCCGGTGACAGTACGTAGACAGATCGGAATCTGAAGATCGGATGGGCGGGGCATCTCCACAACACACGCCATTTCTCGCGTCAATTGGTCGCGATGACGAGATGGCCTTACGGTGGAGGTGAAGGTGACAGCTACGATTGACGAACTACTTCGATGATTTACGATCGATCTGGAATTCTTTCTCTCAGTTCACGGATGATTGAAGGAGAACGATCGTCGCCGATGTCTCAAGCGGTGGTTTCGCTCTTCGACAGTGATCTCCGGCCGAGGATATAAATCGGGTCGATCTTAAGGGAAGGCGGGTGGAACGAATCAGACATCTCCCAGATTGCAACCGAAGAAATGATAGTGCTTTTGGACAACCAACTCGTGCTGATAACGTGTTGTAATGCAGATTTATCTGCAGGCCATTAGCTCGCGAAGAACAATAAAAACAGGAAGAAGAAAATAAAGAACAGAGGAAAGAGATTTCTTATTCATTCATTTTCACTGCACATCACTACATCAATATATATAACAGCTATTACAATATCATACCATAAATATAAAGTCGTTACCAATCATATCATTAATGATAGAATAATGTCCATAATTAGATTTTACAACACAAATGATTTTAAAAGAAAATTTAAAAACAATGACTTAGACCAATTAATAAAAGAATTAGAAAAAGAAGAAATTATAGGAGAAAATCCTACTAAATTCTGGGAAAGAAACAAAACAATTTGTAAATTAGAAATTATAAACCCAGACATCACAATAAAATCACCAAATTTTAAATATGGAAATTGGGAACAAGAAGAATTTAAAATGCATATGAAAAATCTTGATATTTTGGAATATTTATTGTATATTCAAGAAATTCTTTATCTTTAGATTTTTCATCTAAATAGTATGTCGTAAATATGTTTCCAAAATTTCTTTCAACTTGAAAATTTTCATTGTTTCCAAAATATTCTTGAATAAATTTTTTGTCCATGTTTTCAATTTTTTCTACAAATTGTCTTTTTCACAGACATTGTTTTGAGAATTTATATTTCAAAATATTACTTTTTCAAACAGTTTTTAAAGCTTTGCTCCTTCTTCTTCTCTTTACTACTGCCAGATATGATCTTTCTTAATCTTATCAGTTCATGTTAGTTTTTATGCTTACTATTTAGTCATATTTTATCTAAAACCCTCATCTTTTCACCCCTAACCTACTACCGGATTTCTCCGTTTACAATCCTAACAACATCTATAAACCTTATTTGGGTACTCTTTTTCCTTCCTGGTACTTTCTTCCCCAAAGGTTTTCTAGACTACATGGATTGCTTCGGCTCAAACAGGATTTACGTCTGTTGGATTCAGATATACATATGATTGAAAATAAGAATAAAAACTAACACAAAGTAAGAGGATTAAGTTGGGATCATACCTCTTAGTAGCAATTTGAAGAAGTTGGAGCAAAGAAATTTAGTGTGAAAATTTAGAGCGTATGAACAAAGGGGTTTTCATTAGGATGCATAAGGTAGATGATTGTTGTGTGTGTCTTCGGAGAGATCATCACACCTATTTATACAACAGACTGAAGGTTTTAGGATGTACAGCTAACTACTATCTACAGGATGAAGATAAGAACGAATCTTATCTCATCAGCTACTTTGTACATATATTACATTTTTCGCATGTTGTAATAGAGATGAAGATAAGAACGAATCTTATCTTTATCTTTTTACAACGCAGAGATAAATTGGATTTATCTCTTGGAAGGGACAGGCCCCCTTCCTTAGCCATGAAGTCTTTAATTTTATCTGAAAGTTGGGACCCATGTATAGTATGGATACCAAGTTTCAATAGTAGCTGTCTTTTCAAATTTTCACCAGTAGCCTTTTTCCAAAATTATTGCTGTAGGAAAACTTCCTTGGCGGGTCTTGAATTTGTTTTCTTCATCATTTTTTAGAGTGACAAATCTGATGAAGAATTTCTTGAATAGCCGCTTGCACTGAAATTTCTGAGTACTTCTTTGTGCTTCCTGTATGTCTGAACCAGCTTTGGTCTTGGGTGCTCAACTTGAAATGGGAAGAAGAACTTGGATGCTATTGAAGATTCATAATAGATCTTTCTTTGTTCGTCTTCTCTTAAAATGTTCATTGTAGCAAATTTTGTCCTGGTCCATCCAAATTCATTTGCCAGAATTTTTGCCCGGACAATTTCCAGCTGTCTTTCCATAGGGTCTTCAATTTTAATCATTTTAATTTCAGAATTTTCTTTACAAAATTCTTGATATTCATCATCAATGTCTTGGAAGAAGATTTCCAGTAAATGATATGCTGGAATTTTTCTTTCAAAATCAGGATAGAGGGAATTGAATTTTATCAGGAAATTTTTTCTCACTTCTGGAATTATGGTTTCAAATGTATCAGATAAAAGTGAGACAAAAAAGGGTGAATAATCTGGAAGTGGTGGAGAATTTATGGCGTTTACCAGACCATGCTTGATAAGTGATGGAATTGTGACTGGATAATCTCTGAATTTGAATGGTTTAAAATTTGGAATCAACAAATTTGCCTTTCTAATGGCAGAATCTAATTTACAAAAACATTCATCTTCTTGGTTTTCGGGACAATTTGGGTATTGGCTTTGACAAATTTTGAAAATGTCGTAAGTGAATTCCCAAGTGGTGGAAATTCCTTTGGATAGAACTTGGTTATTGGTAATTTGGGCTAAGCAGTCTTGAAGAAGCATGAATGTCTTTAAATTTACTTCTTCAGCAGAAAGAAAAGGCTGCTTTGGTGGAGAAATTGGTTGAATTTTTGGTTTTTCCAGAATAAGTAAATTTTTCTGTTTTGGAGTAGAAGTTAATTGTTCTCTAAGGGTGTCTGCAAAAGTAGGTGTAGAGAACGGTAGAAATTTTCCTGTCTCAGGAGGAGTTTGTAATTTTTCATTCTTCTGAACAGAAGATGATGTGTCAATTTCTGGGTCTGAAATTTCTTTGAGGAAATCAGGATCCTCAAAATTCTCCAAATGTTTCAAATATTTCTGATATTTAAGAACCTTAGGAGAAATATGAGAATTTTCTCCGCAGTTCTCAATAACAGAATTAATTGCTTCCTGAATATCAAAAAATCCCTTAAAAAGAGGTATTCCGAATTTAGGAAATAATTTAATTTCCTCAATTAAAGGTACCATTTCTTCCCATTTTAGATATACTCCAGCCTTAGGGCCGTTGTATAAAACATAACAGGAATATGATTTTTTCTTAAATTATTTTCCAGAATGGAAATATTCTGCTAAGGCATTGAGAATAGCTACCTTTTTAGGGTTAGCTTGCCTTTCAGTAGCCAGGTTCCAAATATTATCCAGAAGACATGTCTCCTTGTCATGAAGCCTGCTTCTGAGAGGTGTCTTAAATTGATTTTTCTCCGGAAATGTCTTTAATTCCGTCTTGTCAAATGTGAAAATTTTCTCCATGTTCAAAGTCTGGAATTTACTGCTGAGAGTCTCAAATTTTGTGCTAAGTGTCTCAAATTTTCTGCACAACTTAGCAAAGACAGGTTAGTCACACAATAATTTTCTTGATAATAAATCTGAAATCTTATTATCTTTTCCTTTAATATGTTCCCATTTAATTTTAAATCCTCTATTAAGGACAAATTCTCTAAATTTTAGCCATCTATTAGAAGTTAATTTTCTTTCATTTTTAGTATCTGCAAATTTAACAATTGATTCGCAATCTGTTCTGATAGTAATTTGCTTTTTTGATAAAATAAATAATGCGAATTTCTCAAGTACATAAATTATTGCAAGTAATTCAAAGTCCAAGGATGTTAAATATCCTTTTTCTTTGAATACTCCATATGTATATCTACAAATTCTTTCTGTAGATTTTAAAGCAATCTCATTTGGTTTTTTAATCAAAATTCCTCCCCAACCCATTTCACTACCATCAGTTTCTATTATCAAATAGTCTGATTCAAGAGGTAATGCAAGGGGTTCAAGTAATTTAATCTTTTTCTTAATTTGTTGGATAATTTTAATGTCTTGGTCATTAAATTTTCTTACTCCTTTACTTTGAGCTTTATTGTATAATGGAGTAGTTAATTTTGCTAAATTTTGGAAATAAGGTCTTACATAATTTACTAATCCTAAAAAAGATTGTAATTGTTTTAATTCTTCCAATTTGTCAGGAAATTCCAAAATTTTTCTAGAGATGTGGGGTTGTAATTTAATACTTCCCTCTCCAATTTCAGCTCCTAAGAAGGAAATATGATTTTTTCCTATTTCCATTTTCTTTTTGGATATTATTAATCCATGTTTTTCAAAAA
Source organism: Ipomoea nil (assembly GCF_001879475.1). Lineage (NCBI taxonomy): Eukaryota > Viridiplantae > Streptophyta > Magnoliopsida > Solanales > Convolvulaceae > Ipomoea > Ipomoea nil. Next base: position 37,762 of record NW_017617831.1, read on the forward strand.
TTGTGAAAATAGTGTATAAGTGTGCTTTGTGCTCATTTTCTGTTTTTGAAAAGACTAAAATGTCATCAATGTAAATACAAGTAAAATTGTAACAATCTTTAAAAATTTCATCCATCATTCTTTGAAAAATTTGCGGTGCATTCTTCAATCCAAATGGAATTACTAGTCATTCAAAGTGTCCTAATGTGCATGAAAATGCAGTCCATTCTATACTATCTGGATGCATTTTGACTTGCCAAAAACCAGATTTTAAATCAAATTTTGAAAACCAATTTTTTCCCTGAATTTTGTTAATTAGAGTGTCTTTACCTGGAATACAATACCCATCTTCATAAGTATTGTCATTAAGTCTTCTATAATCAAAGACCATTCTAGATTGACCTCTTTTCTTTTCTGCTTCTTTTTGAACAATAAAAGCAGGAGTTCTATGTCTTGAACTTGATTTTCTAATTATGCCTAATTTTAATAATTGTTCAATATGCATTTTAAATTCTTCTTGTTCCCAATTTCCATATTTAAAATTTGGTGATTTTATTGTGATGTCTGGGTTTATAATTTCTAATTTAAAAATTGTTTTGTTTCTTTCCCAGAATTTAGTAGGATTTTCTCCTATAATTTCTTCTTTTTCTAATTCTTTTATTAATTGGTCTAAGTCATTGTTTTTTAATTTTCTTTTAAAATCATTTGTATCTATTAAGTGTAGATTTAGTTCAATCCCTTCTTTTAAATTTAGATTCTTAAGAATTTCTTCCTTGACTTGTGAATTTTCTTCAATTTTTAGAAAGTTGCAACTGCACTTTTCTTGGTTGCTAATGCATTTGCAGTCTTCTAATTTTTTAAATTTCTTTTGTTCTAGGATTCTAGGTTTGAAATTTGAAATTATAGGTATTAAAGAGTAATTTTTACTAATAGTCAAATAATCTTTATTTATGATTATTTGTCCATTGTTGTGAAGAATAAAGTCTAATCCCATGATTATAGGAATTTTGTGGTTGTTTAAATTTTTAACCCAGATTTTGGGCCAGTGATATGTATCAGACCAATTATTACAATTGGTTTGGAACTTTACTTGTAAATTTTTTAATTGTGAGTCTATAGCAATTTTAGTACCATCAAACTGTGTTGAGAAAACAGGTGGTATCTTAACTATTTTTTGTTTAATTTCTTCTGGTAATATTCCTAAATCTATAGTAGATGAGGTTGCTCCTGAATCTACTAAGATTGGTAAAATACATGTTTAATTCATGTATTATTATTTTTCCAGGAATTACAATTTGAATTAATTTTTCAGTGTTACAAACTAAGGGTATGGGAGCAGTACAGGTTTCTGCTTCCTTTGTGTTGATAATGTTTAGCTCTTCTTGGGATAATTGGGTGAATTTAAAATTTCTCTCTTCTGATATTTGTTTCCCTTTTTCCACCATAATTATCAGTTTATGTAGTTTTTCTTCCACAATATCTAGTCTTTTTTCTAATTTAGTCACTCTAGTTTCTTAATTGATCAATTTTATTTTCAGGATTTTTTATTGTGTTGGTTTGTTCTAAATTTGGAATTTTTATCTCAAAATGCTTTTTAATGCAATTTGAGCAAATTTGCTTCATACATGTCTGGCACTTCCACCTTTTATTAAAAGCTGGATACCAGTTACATTTGTGACACATAATATTGTCACTTCCTGATTTAAATTTCTAATTATGTATGCAATTTTCCATTTAAAAAAGATTAAAATTATTTAATTTTTCTAAAAGGATTCCATTGTTTGGAAAATTATCTTCTTGAATTTCAACTTCTTCAGTTTCCATTCCTTCTAAAGAACAAATACTCCAAATTTCAGATTCACTAGAAATAACAGATGTTATTTCTACCAAATCTTCATTTATTGTGGAAACTAAATTTGATTCCCTGGTAAATAAATTTTGTCTGTTTGGACAGACAGAAGATAAATGTCCAGGTTTGTTACAAGCAAAACAAGTAATTGTTCTCTTGTAAGTCTTATTATATTTCCTAACATGTCTTGTCTTGTTTAGGTAAGGTTTTCTTGCATTTGATTTTCTCAAATAATTTCTCTTAACATAGTTTTTCTTTTGTTTGGTTTGTTTTCTTTGGTACCCATCATCAGGATGTTTTCCATACTGTTGAGGAGTGTAAATTTGTTTGCAAAAGCCTACATTTTTTTGTTTTAATTCTTTTTGAATTTGAATGTAAGTACATTTTTTCTTTAATTCACTAATAATGTGTTGAATTCTTATTCCTATATTGTCAAAAATATCATTGGCTTGTACCAATTTCCATGATTCATGGATTTCTTTACCCAATAGTCCGGGTAACTTGGTAAAGAGCCTTTCTCCTAATTCTGGAGAAAAATAATTTCCTGAAATACTTGCTAGAGCATAAAAGTCTTGGAGAAATTCTATTACATGATTCCAATCAAATAATTGAATTTGTTCCAAGTCTCTCATAGCTTCTGCTTGCCTAATTGTTAGTCCAGTGTTGGCATCTCTGCCTATGATAATTCTGTGTATCAAATAAGCAAAATTATGTATATTACTCCCTTGAGAAATTAATTCCGCTAATTTGTCTGGAAAATTTGTTTTAAAGGCTTCCCATGCAGCCCTAACAATATCTCCCAGATAATTTTCAGCAATTTTTACCATTTCATCTCCTTCTGTGATATTGAAATGTCTACTTTCAAACTCCCTAATCATCATGGCAGTCCATTGCTCTAAATAATTATCTAATAATTGTGGATGAATATTAGCAATGTTTAAAATTATAGGATCTTTTCCTAATATTTGAATTTCATGAGGAGTTCTTTTTCCTAAAGTTCTCCTATTAGGATTATTTTGGTTGTAAATTGTGACAGGTAGTCTAGGAGGATGTCCTACTGGGTAAGCCATCTGTTCAGGAGTAGCAGATGGATAATATGAGGATGTGGCAGAATTTTGATTTATACTAGTTTCTGCTGTATTCATAAAATTTTTTATTGAGTTTTCTTCTAGACTCATGTTTTCTTCTTCTTCTTCAATTTTTTCAAAATTTTCTTTTAATTTGTGGATATCATTTAGATATTTTTCCAGTAAGTTATATTTTTCTAAATTTCTCATTTCTAATTCTTGGTTTAATTTTTCCATAATTAACTCATCATTTTTAATTTTTTGAAATTCTTCTAATGTGAGTGCTCCTGAAGTTTTTGAATCCATAATCTATTCTTCTTCTGGATCTTGTTGGTTAGAATTTTCATAATTTTTGAATCTTAATAATAAAGATCCGTTTTCATTGGTATAAGTTACTACCTCTGTTGGTTTTAAAGTTTCAATTTCAGTAGTTAAGTTTTCAATTTTCCATTCTTCTCCTGCCAAAAGAGAAGAAGAGACTGGTTCTGGTCCAAAGAATTTGATTCCTTTAGACTCAATTGTCTTAATTATGTTATCAATTTTGATTTTAAATCTTGGGCAAACTTGTGTGGATAACCTTCCCATTAAAATTACGTCCAACACAATATTTGATCCCTTAAAATTTCCAAATCCCTTTGTTTGGACTTGAATTTTTAAATACTTAATATCTTTTAAGGCAATAGTATAATTTGGACATAAATAATGAATTCCAATATTATTATTCATGTCTACTTCTATTACCCCAATAATTTGTTTATTTAGTGAGGATTGATATCTAGTGTCTAAAACAGCAACTAAGACTTTTGTCCCATTTTGTTTTATTAGTAGTCCTCTGACTCCAATTGTAATTAGTCCTAAATGTATATAATTTAAATTTTTGGAAGAAATTTGATTTATACTTTCATTTGTTAATAATCCGAATGTTTCAGTCCTACCTTCTGGTATTTCTAACATTTCGGATCTATGTGTTCTAATTAAACTGGAATTGTTTTCTAAAACACCAGTTCTGTATAACATATTTGGTCTTAATGTATTAATGCAATTATTTGACATAATTTCTAAATCTCTTTCTGTGTCAACAATTTGTTCTAATTTATAGGCATTTTTGTTTGAGTTAAATTTAAAAAGTCTGTTTAAATAAGAGGGACTGTTGGTTTGGTTTAATGTTCTAATTCTAGAAGAACTAGGTTCTTCTGAAGTTAATGTTCTTGACCTTCCCCGAAAAAGGATTCATTGTTTATTTAAATTTTTCTTGACTTCCTCTAAATTGTATGTCAAAAAGTTTTTTGTTTTGGATTTAATTTGCGAAGAAATCTGGATATTAGAAAATTTTTTAGATAGCAAATCTATGGAATTATTTATTTCAATTAATTTTGGATTTTCAATTATTTGTTTTTCTCTTATTACTAAGTCAAATTTTGTATTAAAATTTTCAATTCCAGCAACAGCCGATGATGTATCCCGGCCAGTATCCATACCCGGTCCCACCACAACCGTACGGGTATTGGCCAGGCCAACCGATCTATTACATGCCCCCGGTTGGTTACCCACCATATACGCCTGCGTACACGGCTCCAGCCGCCGCCCCTCCAGTTTACCCGGCCGCACATGTAGAGTCGCAGCATCAGCCCGCTTCCCGGGCTCGACGCTCGGCTCGTTCGCGGTTGGGACCGGGGGGTGCTGATGCGATGGAGGCACCACGGCAGGCCCAGCAAGCACAAGAGGTTCCTGCCCGAGCGGAGGACCCTGAAGAAGTTACCCGAGCGGTAGCTTTTGATCGTCTTCGACCAGAGCTGCGACAACGTTTGGGGCCCCAAGACCCGAACCGGCAACCGGAAGACGTACAGATGCAAGAAGCCAGCCAGAAGGCTTCATCCGGGCATAGTGGGTCGAGATCTCATCGACGGCGACGCGCTCGGGATGCAGCCCAGGCTGCTCAAGCCGCCGAGCTCAACGAGACCCGAGGATTGCTCTATAACCTCCAGGCGGAGTTTGCGCAATTCAGAAACGCACACCCTACAACGCCCCCGGTCGACCAATCGACCTTGGTTAGACGCCTTTTACAGCCGAGGTAATGGCTCAGCCCTACCCGCTTGATTTGAAGGTCTCCGAGGAGAAAAGTTACAATGGCCGTACGGACCCTGAGGTCCATGTCAATGATTTTTACGGCAATATGATGCTGAAGGGCGTATCAGACGCCGTAATGTGTAGGGCTTTTTATTCTACACTTACCGACCGAGCGGCGGAATGGTTTCGAACGTTGCAGCCGGGCTCGATCGACAAATTTGATGACTTGGCGATCAAGTTCGTGAGGAAATTCATCACCTCCAAGGTGGTGAAGAAGCCCTATATGTACTTGGAGAAGGCCAAGCAGCTTGAAGGGGAGAGCTTGACCGACTTCCTCATCAAATGGAAGGCGGCGGTCGGGGAGGTCGAGCCCATGGATGATGCGACCGCCACCCACATGCTTCACATCTCTCTCCGAGCGGGTTATTTGTATCAAGATTTCATTTTACACCCCCCGGCCACATATGAGGAGGCCCTTCGAAGGGTCACAGATTATGCCAACGCCGGCGAGGCGAATGCCGTAAAGCGCTCGAGGAGGTCGGGTCTTCGTCCCGTAAACCGGCCGGCCGGGCGGAACACCGATCGGGTGATGACCATCCCCGATCCCGCACCAGGCCTGGTGAGTTTACGGCCCTGAACTGATCCGCAACGGAGGCTATGCAGTATGCTCAGTCCTGCAATCTCATCAAACTCCCTCATCCCGATCGAGACGGCCCTGACAAGAGTAAGCATTGCGCTTACCATCGATGTGCCGGGCATGACACTGAGGAGTGTACCCACTTGCGCCAATTGTTGGAGGATTTGCTCAACCTGGGGAAGTTGGACAAATGTGTGGGGAAGAGAGAGGACACCAAGAGGAATACCGATCGGAGAGATCACCGGCGTTCCCATCATCGTTCCGATCGCTCTGATCGTGATGAACGCTCCGATCGATCAGGTCGGGACCGAAGAGACGATCGTCATGATGACCGACGGGACCCTGACCCTCCGTCTAGCAGCCGACCATCAGGAAAGCCGACCATCCACGTCATTTTTGGTGGATTGGAAGACGCTTCCCGACCGAGGAGTAATTGCCCGGTCGCCATACTGGATTCCCGGGAGACCGGGAAGAGGCAAAAAATGGAGCCCATAACCTTCACCCTCGAAGATCAACCCAGCAGCGGTGACCATGGCATGGAGGCGCTCGTGGTCACGATTGATGTGAAAGGGACGGACGTCCAGAGGGTTATGGTCGACACTGGCAGCAGTGTGAACGTCCTTTATTTGGACGTGTTCGAGAAACTTGGACTTGACAGGAAGGAGCTGACTCCGGTCGGTGTACCACTGTCGGGTTTTACCGGGGCTCTTATTTACCCCGAGGGAAAAATAACGCTCCCGGTTGAGATCGGCACATCCCCGAAGTCGATCAAGACAGAGCTAGAGGTCGTTGTAGTCAACCTCCATTGCGTCCACAACATAATCTTGGGCCGACCCGCCATTATGAAGATCGGTGGGATAATTTCTATGCCCCACCTGTGCATGAAATTCCCCACCCCTAATGGGGTCGGCGTAGTCCGCGGCGACGTCCAATCCGTCCGGAAGTGTTACACCCGAGCGGTCAACAGACGCGACTCCGGTCAGTCTTCCCGGGTGAATACCATAGCCAAGGAGGAGGCTAAGGATCGGAAGGAGCAACCTGAGCCTTCCGAGGAAATAGAGGAAGTTCCCCTGTCCGAGGACCGACCGGACAGGAAGATTAAGATTGGCCGGGCCCTCACCCCCGAGCTCCGAGTGGAAATTTTGGGCATACTCCGGGAGTATGCCGATATCTTTGCGTGGGGGCCTGAAGACATACCCGGGATCGATCGATCGGTAATTTGTCACAAGCTAGCCGTCGATCCCGCAGCCAAGCCGGTCGTGCAAAAGACCCGACACCTTTCTTCCGATCGCCGCGAGTTCGTCAGGGAAGAAGTTAAAAAGATGGCGGCGATCGAGCACATCCGACCGGTGATCTATCCCGAGTGGGTGGCCAACATTGTTCTTGTTCCTAAGCCACCAGCTTGGAGGATGTGCATTGATTTTACCGACCTCAATAAGGCCTGTCCGCTCGACCCGTATCCTCTACCGAGTATCCATCAGATGGTCGACGAGACGGCCGGGGCCGAGTTGATGAGTTTCATGGATGCATTCAAGGGTTATCATCAAATCATGATGCACCATGAAGATGAAAGCAAGACAGCCTTCGTGACCCCGGACGGGCTGTATTGCTACCGAGTGATGCCGTTCGGCCTCCGTAACGCAGGAGCGACCTACCAAAGGATGGTCAATATGCTCTTCGCCGATCTGTTAGGCCGAACGATGGAAGCTTACATAGATGATATGCTGGTCAAGAGTCGAGACCGATCCGACCACACTCGGGACCTTCGGGAGTGCTTCCAGATCATGAGGAAGTACCAGTTGCGGTTGAACCCGACCAAGTGCACATTTGCGGTTCAGACCGGCAAGTTCCTCGGCTACATGATGACCAAGAGGGGAATCGAGCCCAACCCGGCCAAAGTAAAAGCGATTCTGGACATGCAACCACCTTCTACCGTTCGGGAGGTCCAGCAATTGACCGGTCGTTTGGCAGCTCTCAGCCGGTTCCTCTCTAAGTTAGCCGAGCGCGCTCTACCTTTCTTCAAGGTATTGCGGAAAGTTAATGGATTCGTCTGGGACGAAGAATGCCGAGCGGCTTTTGATGAGCTGAAGGAGTATCTCATGTCACCAATCGTGCTCTCAAAGCCCGAGCTCGGAGAAGAGCTAGACGTGTACCTCGCCGTTTCCGATCGTGCAGTAAGCGCAGTATTGTGCCGAACCGATCCGAAAGGGGTCCAGCGACCGGTGTACTATGTAAGCCACGCGCTACATGGTCCCGAGTTCCGGTACTCCCGGTTAGAGAAGGTCGTCTATGCCTTGTACATTGCCGCGAAGAAGTTGGCTCCCTATTTACAGGGTCGAGCAATTCGCCTATTGACCGATCAACCGATCGGGCCAGTCCTCCGAACTGCTTCATTATCCGGTCGCCTAGTTAAGTGGGCGTTAATGCTGACCCAATACGCGATCGAATACTGACCGAGACCAGCCATCAAAGGTCAAGCTTTGGCTGATTTCTTGGTCGAGTGCACCGCCCGGGATACCCGACCCCCTGAGGTTGCGGATCCCGAGGCTGAGTGGTGGTCGTTGGCTACTGACGGATCGAGTAGCAAGAAAGGAACAGGAGGAGGAGTGGTGGTCACGAGCCCGGAAGGATTCAAGGTCTACTTCGCCCTCATGTATCAGTTCCATCCGCCAATAATGAAGCCGAGTACGAAGCCTTTGTCAATGGCTTACAGTGCGCTCGGGACTTGGGGGATGAATACATTCGAGCTCAAACAGATTCCGCGCTCGTGGTCGGACAGGTTCTCGAGATTATGAAGTCAATGGAGAGCGTCTACAACTATACCGAGACCTAGCCATGGAGAAGCTTGCTCAGTTCCGGGGGTATACCGTCCGGCATATACCCCGATTGGATAATGCCGACGCGGACATCTTGTCTAAGTTGGCTCAAGACGCCCCGGAACACATGTCAAAGATAGCTCGGATTCTGGTGATCCCGAAACATAGCATCCATCGCCTACCGGTCAATCCAATCCAACCGGTAGAAGACAATTGGATTACCGATCTGAAGGAATTCCTCGAGCACGGTCGACTTCCGGACGACCCCCAACGTGCTCGGAAGGCCAAGCTTAGAGCCCCGAGGTTCCAAGTCTTGGACAGTCGTCTTTACCGGCGATCATACGGAGGCCCTCTTATGCGTTGCTTGACCGCATTTGAGGCCGATCTGGTCATGAAGGAATTGCATTCGGGAATATGTTCTTCACATCAATGAGGCCGATCATTAGCCCGTCGTATCATGCTGATCGGGTACTATTGGCCGTCCCTCCAGCTAGACTGTGAAAAGTTAGCTCGGGAATGTGAGACGTGCCAACTGTTTGCCCGGATGCCTGGACGACCGGCAACCTTCTATCAACCGGTCACAACTGCAATTCCCTTTGCTAGGTGGGGGTAGACATCTTGGGCCCCTTCCCTCAGCTCTCCGGTCGGAGAAAGTTTGTGATTGTCGCCATCGACTACTTCTCCAAGTGGATAGAAGCTGAGCCCTTAGCCACGATCACCTCTCAGCAGTGTGCTCGGTTCCTTTGGCGCAATGTGATTTCCCGCTTTGGTGTGCCCGTGCATCTCATCAGCGACAACGGCCGCCAATTTGTAAGCCAGTATTTCCAAAATTTCTTGGCCACGATTGGGACGACCCACGTCCGGTCGTCGGTGGCTTACCCGCAGGGAAATGGACAAGTGGAGAATGCCAAGCGGACGATTCTGGAAGGTCTGAAAAAGAAGCTACACTCGGCTGGTCGTAGTTGGGCCGATGAGTTGCCATATGTGTTATGGACTTATCGGACGACCCCGAGGGAAGCTACCTTGGAGACCCCTTTCGCCCTGGTTTATGGAGCAGAAGCCCGACTCCCGATCGAGGCTTGGATCCCAACCGATCGAGAGAGAACTTATAACGCGGAGGAAAACGAACATGCGATGGTCGTGGATCTCGATGCGGTTGAAGAGAAGAGAGAGTTAGCTGCTCGGCGTATGGCCGAGTATCAAAAGCGAGTCAAGAGCTCAAAGGACGTCCGGGTTAACCCTCGTTACTTTCAGGTGGGAGATTACGTTCTACGACGAAGGGAAGCCAGTCAACCGTTGGAGGGCGGAAAACTAGCTCAAAATTGGGAAGGGTCGTACATCATCAGCGCTATCATACGGCCGGGGACATACTGACTGGAGACGACAACCGGTCGGGTGATCGAGGGGACTTGGAATTCCGAACACCTCGCTATGTTTAGGCATTAGCCTATTTTTTGTAATCTTTGGACGAAGTGGGGGCTCAACCTGCGAGTTAGTCTCGGTCGTCGTTTGTAATTAAATTTGTGGTTGTAAATATTTATTCAACCGCCTGCGAGCGGGAAGCTTTAATGTATATACGATCGGTGATTGCTCGACCGTTTGCATACGGCGGCCCGGTCAGTTATTTTCCTTTACCTTCATTGCGCGTAGATCAATTCACCGTCAAGTTACATCGACCGGGCGAGTTTATCGGCCGATCAAATGCGCTCCTCTTCGGCAGACATTTGGGTCACGCCACTGATCGGGAAAGCTAGGAGCTCTCAGCACAATTCCCCAATCCGTCCAACTTCTTTCCACTATCGCACCCACTCGTGCCTCGAGGGCACAATAGTGTGGGGGCTGGGATGAAGGAAGTATCTATAGGCCCATCGTTCGGGAAAATCCCGACCGTGGTGGCTTACCTATTTTCAAAATTTTGACAAGGCCTGGAGATCGAGTAAACTCGATCGGGTAGGCCAGTTTGTGGTCGAAATTTCAGATGCGCGACCGGGCCTTAAGGCCACTAGGTCGGGTGTCGAACAAGTCGACTGGCGCATGACCGGGCCAGTAGGCCAAGAGGACGAGCATTAAAGGTCGGCACATGCATGTCTAAAAGTAAAAGTGCAGGAAAAGAGATGAACAATACAAGTTTCATTGATCGGAAAAAGTGCCCGGTACAAACTCGGGACCGGGCTCCCGACTAATGTCATTTACAAAAAGAAGTAAAATCTATTCTACTTCTTCGCTTCGGCATCGCCCTTCTTCGGCAGTCCCTCTCCGCTCGGGGTGGCCACGACTCCGCTCGCCTTAGTCCGATCTTTCAGCTCGAAAGGCGCCGGCCCCGGGTCGGGTATATCGTCGGGGAGCGTAGTTAGGACCAGCTGGAGATCATCCCCTTCAAGGGCCTGCTCCATGATCTTCTTCGTCTGGTCGCGCATTTTTCGTTGGCCGGCTTTATACGCCCACCGGCCAAACGTCCATACCAGCTTTTCCCCGACCTCTGTGCCCCGAACGGACTGGAGAAAACGAGTGCCCGACTCGTTGTCCCGGAAGAGGTGTTGGGCGAGTTCGTCCGGGTTGTTTTGACGAGCCTTCAGCTCGGCCACTTCCCCGACCGCCTGCTGGGCGACCTGCTCCGAGAGATCTCGCTCGGCTTGCACCTTTTTGAGCTCGGCCTCAAGGTCCCGGATCTCCTGTAATCGCCGGTTGGCGACTTTCTTCAGGGCTTCAGCTTCATTGGCCTGTAAGGCCCGTTGTTGAAGGAACTGGGCCGCTCGGGAGATCTGCAGTGCATGAAAACGATCGAGTTAGCCGAGTGGAGTTACTTGCATAAAATTTAAAAAGAAGAGAACGTGTTTACCTCAGCTAGGTCGTAGCCAATCTTCTCGGCTTCCTGGCTCGGGGACAGCTTCGTGACGTCCTCCTTGGTCGGCCCGGCTTTGCCGATCCAGGCAAGGATCGAAGACCCGCCTTTGCTACCCCCGCCTGAGGGGCTCGGGCTGTGCTGCTCGCGGCGCCGCTTCAAAGCCCCGCTCTCGGAGACGTTCTTCTCCGTCGCCTTCTCCTTCCCCTTCCCGACCGCCACCCGGGCAACCAGGACTTCTGATGCGTCCACGACGTAGCCTTCAGTCGTGGTGACGGTCGATGCCCTTAGAGGTCGGGCAACAGGGACTTTTTTGTCCCCGGTTGGTTTGGCTTGGGCTTTCTTTTTGCCAAGTGAAATCTTGGCCACCGGGCGTAGAGGGACGTCCTCGTCTCCAAAACCGGCCATCTCTGCAAACAAAAGAAGTGGGTTAGATCGAGTTAAAGGCACGGTCGGAATGTTAAGGGTCGGGAAAAGGGTTAGCCTCAAACCTTTACCCTTCCTTTTGTCCCGAGCGGGCATCCGTGCAATTGTTACACCCGCCGGCTCGGGTTTGTACTTCTCGGTAAGGTCGTAGACCGGATCGGGCAGCCGGGCCGCTTCGTAGCACTCGGGCAATTTGAAGATGCAGTACTCGTAAATCTCGCCCGAGATCTTGGTCACGGCATCTATAAGGGCCTGGGTCTCGGTTGGGATGACTTGCTTTCGAAAGCGTTGACTCCAGACCCTCTCGACCGGGAGGATCCACGGATCGTACTTCACTGAAAAGATCCGGTTCTTCCACCCCCGGTTGTTCCCGGGCAGCCCCTCAATCGAGCACTTATCTGCTCGGGACTGGGTCATCAGGAATCCACCCCCGTATGCGGCCGCCAGCACCTTCACTTGGTAGACAAAGTTGAAGAGCTCTATGGTGCAGGCCAAGTTGTACCGATTGCAGATCTGGGGGAAACACGCGATCATCCGGTGCGCGTTCGGGCAGATCTGTCCGGGCATAACCTGGTAGTAGCCCAGGAATGCCGTGAGGAGGCTGGAGAAAGGGAAAGTGATCGGGGCCATTAGCGAGTCGTAATGCATCCAGAGCCACTTCCCCTGGTGCCGCTCGATGATATTCCTGAGCTGCCTACTGGTGTCGAACTCGACCCGACCGGCGAGAGGTGCCGCAATTCTGCTTGCTTCCCCTTTTGTCAGCAAACTCATTTGGCCTTCGACACTTTCGCTGTTTAGGAACTCAAACCCGTCCCCGCTTGGCGCCGCCGGCCCGGCCGGGTCTTCCTCGACTGCTTCTGCTTCGCTTGCCCGGTGGCCCTCTTCGGGCTCAACCTGAGGGTAATCCCCTATTACCCTCGTAGGCGTTTCCCTAACGCCTTCTACCGGGGAGTCCCGTCCGCTTGTGGACGTCTTCCCGCTTCCTGTGCTCGAGCTCCCCGACCCGTTGGAGCTCGACCTCGACGTCCCTGATGAGCTTGATGACCTTTCTTGCTCGGGGGCTCGGACGGGGATTTGCTGCGGTCGTTGCTCGACCTCTGGAGAGTAGGACATGATGTCCACCTCTTCGCTGCTTTGCTTGACCACGTCGTCGTAGTCTGCGACCGAGATATTCTGGCTTTCCGAATCTGACATCTTTTCTACCTAAAGGTCGGTCGGGATTAGTGCAGGGCTCGGGATGTTAGGTCGGAGTTAGTTCTACCCTACTCCTACGCAAAGCTAAAAATAAAGCAAAAGCTAAGGAGTAGAGAGCTTACCGATCAAGGAAACTTGGCTGAAGTTTGCAAGGGAATTGCTCGGTTGGTCTGCTGAATAGCTCGCTTGGGACTCTCTGAGGGTGCCGATTGGATCAGAAGATTGAAGAAATTTCAAATGAAGGCCTCAAGGGCCTATTTATAGGAGAGCATTTGGGCGGGAAACCAATCCACTTGCGCGAGTGACCCGCACTGATTCCGAGGCGACCGTTGCAGTCGTAGATGTCGGCAGTCGCCGACACGTGGCAAGAGAAGGAATGACAGCTGGCTGGTCGGTTTGATGGCTGACGGTTGGGCTTCTTCATCCCGTCCCGTTTTTTCCCGGACGGTCAAAAAGGCCCGGGCTGGGGGGCTCTTGGTAGGGAATATCCCGACCGACATAGCTTTACCTCGACCGGCGTGCCTTCGTCCTTTTCTCTTTGTCTTTGCAGGTAACAGGTCGGGCTTCTTGTGAAGAACCCGGTCGGGATCCGACCGGGACTTGCCCGAGCGGCAGTGTCGACCACCGAGCGGTAGCCCTTTGGCGAGAGAGCTGACGAGGGACACGTGGCGGCTCCTTGCGACGACAGACAGGGCACCCGGGAGGATGACACGTGGTGGCTACGTGGAGAGCATGCCGAACGACCGGATTTGTGTCTCCGGCGCAGCGGCTATAAATACCCTCAGTAGCTACAGTGTGGGGGACTTTTGGACGATCGATAGGTTGTTGTTAGAGAATCCTGACCGCAGTCAGTCGGTACTCAGAGCAACCAAGTAGATTGTACTTAGGGCCTTCACCGGAATCAATAAAGATACTTACTTGCTTTAATTGGTCTCGTGTTTGGTTAATTATTGCTTACGTAGTAATTAGCAGTATCAGATATCTAGTGTCTAAAACAGCAACTAAGACTTTTGTCCCATTTTGTTTTATTAGTAGTCCTCTGACTCCAATTGTAATTAGTCCTAAATGTATATAATTTAAGTTTTTGGAAGAAATTTGATTTATACTTTCATTTGTTAATAATCCGAATGTTTCAGTCCTACCTTCTGGTATTTCTAACATTTCGGATCTATGTGTTCTAATTAAACTGGAATTGTTTTCTAAAACACCAGTTCTGTATAACATATTTGGTCTTAATGTATTAATGCAATCATTTGACATAATTTCTAAATCTCTTTCTGTGTCAACAATTTGTTTTAATTTATAGGCATTTTTGTTTGAGTTAAATTTAAAAAGTCTGTTTAAATAAGAGGGACTGTTGGTTTGGTTTAATGTGCTAATTCTAGAAGAACTAGGTTCTTCTGAAGTTTATGTTCTTGACCTTCCCGAAAAAGGATTCATTGTTTATTTAAAATTTTCTTGACTTCCTCTAAATTGTATGTCAAAAAGTTTTTTGTTTTGGATTTAATTTGCGAAGAAATCTGGATATTAGAAAATTTTTTAGATAGCAAATCTATGGAATTATTTATTTCAATTAATTTTGAATTTTCAATTATTTGTTTTTCTCTTATTACTAAGTCAAATTTTGTATTAAAATTTTCAATTAATTTTAGTAAAATTGAAATTTTCTTTTCTTGCTGTTCCATCATAGTTTTTAAATAATCAATTTGTTTTAAAATTATTTCATTTGACTGATTCATATTAACAGATTAGTTTTGCTATACAATTTTCAATTTCTTCTAAAATGTCTTTATGAGATTCATAAGTGTTTTTCATTGTTTTATAAAAAGAAGAATTTGGATCATAATTTTTTCCTTCAGTGTCTAACCATTTTTTAGATTCTAATGCTTTATTTTTATAAAATTTTTGGTAATATTTTAAATGTGAAATTTTTTCAGAAAAATTCATGCCGAAATTTCTGTAATATAACTTTTAAGTTCAAGAATTTTCTTAAGTGTAAATTCATAATTATTATAGGAATATACACACTGTTCCCAATTTTGTAAATAATAATAATGTTGCATATCTGCTTGAAAAACTTGAAGATTATGTTCATAATTTCTAAGTTTCCAAATGCAAAATTTTAAACATGAATGAATCATTTTAATTTCTAAGCCTTAGATAATGAAATTTATGCAGAGATTTCTGTAATATAACTTTTGAGTTTTTGTATTTTATTAAGGGTAAATTTATGTCTCCAATAAAATTCTTCATAATATTTCCAATTTTGTAAGTAGTGATACTTATGCATTTCTTTGAAATAAGTTTGAAGCTCTTGTTCAAGTGCTCTAAGTCTCTGAATTAAAAATTTTAAATATGAATGAATCATATAATTTTTTCAGAATCGTAATAGGCTCTGATGCCAAATATGGGGGGTATGCCTCCGCAGAGGTTTAGTTTGGAAAAATAAAACATGTAAGAATTAGGATAGTAATTTGTGAAAAAGAAATGGTGGAGTAGTTTTTGAAATGACTATCCAATGACATGTAGTACATGTCATTAATAAATTTTGGATTAGTTAGGAAATGAGTCAAAGTGGAATAGTGTTTTAGATTTATAACTTCGGAGATAAATTTTGAGGAGTTTGGGTATGTATAGGAGTTGAAGGGACTAATCCATGACATGTAGTACATAGCATTAATATTTTTTGAATTAGTTAGGAAATAATACAAAGTAGAAATGTTGTTTGAATTTATTTGATTGGAAATAGATTTTGAAGAAGAAAAATTAGAAAATTTAGTTGAAGAAATAATCGAATTAGTTTCTCAATCAAGACACATTAAAAATTTTGAAGCAGAATTTCATCAACAGCATGCACACATAAATTATGAAATAGGAGACTCTTACAGACATTCAACTCCTGTTTATCCCATAAATTACGAATCTGATAATTATGAAAATTACTACAGTGGAGCTGAAACTGAATAATTTTAGCAATTTTGAAATGTCTTCAACTATCATTTACACCCTAAATTTAATCCATGACATGTAGTACATAGCATTAATATTTTTTGAATTAGTTATGAAATAATACAAAGTAGAAATGTTGTTTGAATTTATTTGTTCGGAAATAAATTTTGATGAAGAGTTTGGATGTGTGCAGGGGTTGAAAAAATGAAAGAAACTAACATATATAAAATGATGATATATAGACCATTGATAGGAAGAGAAAAGACTGAGAAAGGAGCGAGGTTTTAGGCACATAAATCGGATCCATTACATTACTCTACAAAAACTAACCGAGCGGAGGAAAATGGCAGTGGACAATGGCACCAACATATTACTAGATTGCATGGAGAAGATGAGCCATATCGTTGCCATGTCTCTCTTCTCTCCTTGATTATCGATCCATATATAATATCTTTACTTTTCGATCGCTAGCTTAGCTTAATCCTTAATAATAATCAAATCTCCTCAGCTCGCCGCCGAAGCCGTAAATTAAGATAAGATGTCGTCCGCCGGCGGAGAGAACTCGTGTGGCGGCGGCGACGGTGGCAAGCCACCGCTGCCGACGATGACGACGAAGACCGTGGCCAAGACGAGGCGCAGAGCGGGGGAGCACGAAGATGCTGGCTGCGGTGGTGGTAATAACATGATTAGCCACGCCGCCGGCCACCTTCATAGTAATAACAATCAACACCGGACGGCGGCGGCGGACGGTGGGGTGTTGCATAGGAAGATTGTAAGCTGTGCGGCGAGGGTTGTGATGCCCGGCAGGAACCTTAGCGGCTGGGTTCTTGGAGCTCTCACGCTGCTGGCGGTTTCCACCGCGTTCGTCAAGATCTCGCTCATGAAAACTTTTCTTAAGGTGCATGCTCGGATGAGCCCCCATGACTTCTTGCAACTGCCACCGTTTCTCGCCGCCGAGGGTGGTGCTGGTCGTCGTCGTCGTTGTGCCGCCGCTGCGGACACCCACAAGTTTTCTAATCATGTTAGTCCTCTGTCCTTAATTGCTTCAATTATATATACATACATACATATTCCTGTAGTGATTAGTGAATGATATTACATTTTTCTTTAAAAGAAAAAAAAAAACTTTTTTTTGACAAATAATATAAAATAATATCACTAAATATATTAATATATTTATATACAATTTATTAAAACAAAAGATTGTTCAAGTTGTTACAGAGTATTTTTTTTTTCTTTACATAATGAAACATGCAATTACTATCGGAAGGTATGTACGTGATAGATTACATAGGAAAGGCAGGTTGATCAACTTCTTTTAAATTTGTGTGCTTATAATCCTTATATTAGTAAAGGAAAAAGTGCCAAATTGGCCCCCTAAGTCAAGCGGATAGTGCAATTGAGTCCCCTAAGTAAAAAAAAGCTTCATTTCAATCCCCTAAACCTGTAAAAAAGTTCAATTAGGTCTAAAGTTACCTGTTTAGCAGGTTAGTGTCTTCTAATGGTGACATGTGTCGCTTTTTAATTATTATTATTATTATTATTATTATTATTATTATTATTATTAACTCTTCATACCACCACCGACGGTAAAGTGGCTGTACTCATTCAAGGACAGCCATGACTATCCGGCGACAACCACGGCTGTCAAAAATGATGGCCGTGGCTACCCGGCAGCCATAGCTGTCCTAAAAGACGGCCATGGCTATCTGAGATAGCCATGGCCGTGTAAAAAAAATTCAAAAATTTTGAATTTTTTTTTGACAACGACGCTGTCAAAAATGATGGCCATGGCTGTCTGAGACAGCCATGGCCATCTAAAAAAATTCAAAAAATTTGATTTTTTTTGACAGCCATTTTTGTCTTCATCCATATCAATATTTATTCAAGATTCGCGGCACGGGGATAAATTTCACTGATAATAGAGAAGAGAAGGAGGAGCTGTCACCTTCTAATGCTTAGCTCCGGCGGGAGAGCGATGAGGAGAAGCTTCAGCTCTGGCGCACAGTTTGAGACCACTCCAACCAACATCACTGTCGGACAGAACCGCCACCTTTCTCCTTTCTCCTTAATGCTCATTTCTTGACGGACTGATAGATATTTTGATATTTTTATTTTTTTTTTACATAGCGATGGGTGCCATGGCAATAAAAAAAAATTCAAAAGTTTTTAATTTTTTTTTTAGATGGCCATGGCTGTATTTTAGGACAGCCATGGCTGCCGGATAGCCAGGGCTGTCGCCACAGCCATGGCTCTCCTTGAATGAGTACAGCCACCGGCTGCTACAGCCGGTGGCTGTATGAAGAATTTCTTTTTTTAAAAAAAAATAAAAATCTAATAATAATAATAATAATAATAATAATAATAATAATAATAAAGAGACACATGTCACCATTAGAAGACACTAACCTGCTAAACAGGTAACTTTGGACCTAATTGAACTTTTTTACAGGTTTAGGGGATTGAAATGGAGCTTTTTTTACTTAGGGGACTCAATTGCACTATCCGCTTCACTTAGGGGGCCAATTTGACACTTTTTCCTATTAGTAAATAGTAATTGAAAATTTTTACGATAGTGGTCCTGTTTTGACGGTTTGGTAAAATAGTTAGTCTGTCAATTTTGGAATTGTTTAACTACTATTAGCTGTTTAACTTGGTTAAACAACCAATATGAGTGTTTGATTAATTAGCATTTTGTAATAATTTATTGTTCCAAAACACTAAAATTCAAAAAGCTGCTCAAAACAAATTTTTCCATCAACTTTTTGAGAAAGTCATTTTGATAAGAGAACTTTATGATGCCCCACAACCCCCCACAAGTAAAGCAATCGTTATGTTGTGCATCCGTGTGCACCATTACCATGCATGGTGCACATGGATGCAAAAACGACGTCGTTTTGACTAACAACGCGCGTCCTACTTAAAAAAAAAAAAATCAGTTTTGATTCCCCTCAACAGCATTATGTTGTTCATTCATTCTGGATTTTTAGTTTACTAATTATGGATTTTTAGTTCATTGATTCTGGATATTTAGACATAAATCGAAACTGATTTTTTTTTTTCATTCATGCTGGATATTTAGTTCATTCATTATGGATTTTTAGTTCATTCATTATGGATTTTTAGTTCATTGATTTTGGATATATAGTTCAAATTATGCACAACATAATGCTGTTGCTGGAAATTGAAACTGATTTTTTTTAAATGAATAGACATTTTAGTCAAAACGATGTTTTTTTTTTTGTATCCGTATACACCATGCATGATGCACACAGACGCATAGCACAATTTGCCCAAGTAAAGTAGACAATTTCAATTTGATTTGACATGTGGGTACTTACCTCATCTTGCATAGATTGAGTTTTTTGGATAATACATGTGGTGGTCAATCGTTATGCCATAGAATCGTGTTCACCATTCATGGTGAACACGGTTCCAACGGTGTTAGTACACCGTTATTATTATTATTTTTTTCTTAATTAATTGCGTGACTTTTCTTCTTCATTTTCACATTTCGCGGTTTCACTTTAATTTGAGGTGAGCAATGATTTCGGACATTCATAAATTATGAATTCATGCTTGCACATTCACTTTGGAACCATGCCTACACTTTCCCGTCCGAAATCAAGGACATTCATAAATTATGAATCCATGCCTGCACATTCACTTTGGAACCATGCCTACACATTCCCGTCCGAAATCACGGACATTTATAAATTATGAATCCATGCCTGCACATTCACTTTGGAACCATGCCTACACATTCACTTTGGAACCATGAGATTATGAATTTTCTGTTATAAGATTATAAATTTTCAGTTATGAGATTATGAATTTTCTGTTATGAGATTATGAATTTTCTGTTATGAAATTATGAATTTTCTGTTATGAGATTATGAATTTAAATTACATTCATAATCTCATAACAGAAAATTCATAATTTAATAAATATTTTACTTTTATGCGATTATGAATTTTCTGTTATGAGATTATGAATTTACATTACATTCATAATCTCATAACAGAAAATTCATAATTTGATCAAACGCGCGCCGTTAACAGCACATTACCTATTTTTTTTCGCGTAAAAACGACGTCGTTTGGATTTGTGTTCACCATTCACGGTGAACACGTTTCCAGGGCATAATTTGCGGAGTAGTTATGATGTGCATCTGTATGCATTATGCATGGTGCATACGGATGCAAAAACGACGTCGTTTTATTAAAAACGCGCGTCTCCCCTTAAAAAAAATTCAAGTTCGATTCACAGCAACATCATTATGTTGTTCATTCATTCTGGAATTTTAGTTCATAGATTATGGAATTTTAGTTCATTGATTCTGGAATTATAGTTCATCGATTATGGAATTGTAGTTCATCGATTCTGAAATTTTAGTTCATAGATTCTGGAATTTTAGTTCATTCATTCTGGAATTTTTAGTTCATAGATTAGATTCTGGAATTTTAGTTCATCGATTCTGGAATTTTAACTCATATGTTGTTGCTAGGAATCGAACCTGAATTTTTTTTTAAGGGGAGACGCACGAGTTTTTAATAAAACGATATCGTTTTTGCATCTGTATGCACCATGCATGGTGCATACGGATGCACAATATAATTTGCCTAATTTGCGTGTGGTGGTTGGGTGGGCTTTCAAAATTATAACCCATAGCATGTCGAATTGGGTGCGAGTTTGATATGCAAAACCCACATAGAATTCACTCAACCCACTATGTTTTTATATATACACATTTAGACCCTATTTGGTAACTAGTTAGTTTATCAATTAATTTTAGTTTATTTGATCACTATTTAGCTATTTGACTTGGTTAAATAATTAATGTAAGTGTTTGATTAATTAACTTTTTGTAACAATTTATTACTCTAAAATGATAAAATTCAAAAATTTATTCAAATCAATTTTTTGAGAAAGTAATTTTGCATGTAATCAGCTATCAGCTAACAACTAATTTACCAAACACTTTTTTGCAATAGCTAATGCTATCAACTAGTCAAATCCACTAACCCAATCAGCTAATAGCAATTAACTAACAGCTATTTACCAAACACCCTCTTAATATGATTTTTTTTTTTTTTGAAATACTCATTTTTCAGCCCAAAAGTATGATAACGAGATGCCATTACACTACATGGTAGTTTGCCACTTAATATGTTTATTTATATAATTAATTAATCAATTAATAAGAAAATAAGTATTGTATTGACTATAGGTACTAATAGTACTAGATACAATCATCATAGAAGTTTTTTTTTTTTTTTAATAAAAATAAATAAATAATGAATGAATTTGCAATTTCTCTCTTTATATTACTAGTTAAAATACATAATACCAATAACAATGTGTTTGAATTAGCTAAAAACTCACTAACTTTAGTTCGAGTTAACTTTTGTAATTGTTGGGGTATAACTTATGTTTTCAATGAAAATACTTTAAGAATCACAGTACAATATAATTTGCATGGTTAGATAATTAATTAAAAAAATGCAATTTAAGATAATCATTTATCACGCATGTAATGCTGTACATACATCCTGTGTAAATTAAGTCTATTGATTTTAAACTTGAAGCAAGAAATAGAGTATTTAGTTGTTTATTATTATAATTATATTATGTCATCATCATTATATTTTGGTTGTTTAACAATTATTTGTGATTTAAGGATTCTGAAATCTGGAGAAACCCTATAAGCGACAACTACACTAAATGCGTAGAGCGATCAAGTAGAGATACAAGTATGTTGGTTCAAGCAATTATTAATTATTAACTAGTTGGAGTTTTATTAGCTAGCTACCTTAGCTTATTCATTTTTGGTAAGTTTTACCTTCTCTCAGGGCTTCAAAATAACAGCAATGGCTACATCCTAGTCCATGCAAACGGTGGATTAAATCAAATGAAAACTGGGGTAAGAAACCATGCAATCTCTTTTGTTGGAAAGTGCTCTGAGATTGTAGTCCAGCTTCAAATTAAGTTATTATCTGATGCACTTAATTGTTTTGTGTTTCTTCAAACACCGTACCGTTGCAGATCAGCGATATGGTAGCTATAGCTAAGCTAATGAATGCTACTTTGGTTCTTCCTTATTTAGATCACAAATCTTTTTGGACAGATCCCAGGTATGATATGATATGATTATGGATTTCAAACTCAAGAATATATATATAATTGAGTGCAACTACATGCCCAAATTATTCTGTCAGTATGTTCACAATTTACCTTTTAAAAATTCACAATTTGTATACTACGAACGCACAATGTTAACATATATGTAATTGATTACCTTGTTTTGTATTCACAAGTTACTTTCAAATAGCAGTTATACAATATTAACAAATTAAGATTTGATGACCCTGTATTGTATTCACAAATTCCTTTCTACAACTGTTATGTGTTTTGACTTAGAAAAATACACAATTTATACGTCGTTTATACGTCGTTTAGGACTACCATGGTATAACAACTCTGCTGAGGTGGTGTGCTATAATTATAGGGTATTGTCATAAACATTGGTTTATGTTGGTGCCCTTAATCCACATCAGCTTTTTACTTTCATGGAGGAGTTTTCTCCGTTCAAAAAGAGCATTAGATGCCCTGGGAATTTCTTTCAATTTGGTCTTTTTTTTTGGGGGGGGGGGGGGGGGGGGGGGGGCTGTAAAATGAATGAATGGCTAACTTTGGCCAATGTTGAACTGATTGTTGTCAGTGAATTCAAGGAGATCTTTAACTGGCAACACTTCATAAAATCTTTGGAAGATGATGTTCATGTTGTAGAAGCTCTTCCACCACATCTTGCAGATGTTAAGCCCTTAGTGAAAACTCCTGTTTCTTGGTCAAAGGCAAGCTCTCACATCACTCAAATCTTTGCCTTTTACAATAGAAAGCTAGGCTAGTTATGTATGTATTACCACCTCAACTAGGTTTACGGTAGCCTGCTTGGTAACATAATTAGTTTATCAACCAATTTTGGCTTACATGACCACTATTAGTTGTTTGACTTGGTTAAATAGTCAATATAAGTGTTTGATTAATTAGCTTTTTGTAACAGCTCATTGCTCCAAAACACTAAAATTCAAAAAGCTGCTCAAAGTACTTTTTCGATCAGCTTTTTGAAAAAGTCATTTTGTATGTAATAAGCTATCAACTAACAATTGATTTACCAAACATCTTTCTACAATCAGCGAATGCAATCAACTAGTCAACCCAACTAACACAATCAGCTAACAACTATTTACCAACCACCCCATGTGTCTAATACACTAGTAAAACAAGTTTTTGTCTTATAACCCTATATGAGTGAAGATGTTAACTGGTGAACAAACATCATAGTATGAGACAAGTACAAATAACTGGGACTGTCTTATGATATATAGATTGAGATAGGACTTGAGTCTAAATTGTTGTTTATGTGCAGCCCGGTTACTACAGAAAAGTCATTTTGAAACTACTAAAGAAACATAAAGTGATAGAATTCACTCACTCTGATTCACGCCTTGCCAACAATGGGATCCCGGATTCAATCCAGAAGCTCAGATGCCATGCTATGTATGACGCGCTACGTTTCACGGATGGAATTGAAGAGCTTGCAAAAAAATTAGTTAGCAGACTCAAAGGAAATGGCGATCATTACATCGCGCTGCACTTGAGGTATAAAGATTGATAACTAAATGCAGAACTAGATAGGGTTACAACTTTATCCCTGAGAATTGAAATGTAGGTATGAAAAAGATATGCTAGCTTTCACTGGGTGTAATCACAACCTTACCAAGAAAGAAGCTGAGGAGCTGAGGAAACTAAGACACAAAACAAGGCACTGGAAGGAGAAACGGATAAATGGAACAGAGAGGCGGCTCCAGGGGACATGCCCAATGACTCCCCAAGAGGCTGCCATATTCCTTGAGGCAATGGGGTATCCGGCCAGCACAAAAATCTACATTGTCGCAGGGGCAATTTTTGGGCAGAATGGACTGAATGCGTTGCAGGAGAAGTACCCAAATGTATACTCTCATTCTAACTTGGCAACTGCAGAGGAGCTGGAGCCTTTTATAGACAGGCACAATCAGCTAGCAGCCTTGGATTACATTGTGGCAGTTGAGAGTGATGTCTTTGCTTACACCTATGATGGTAACATGGCCAAGGCTGTTCGTGGCCACAGGATCTTTGAAGGCTTCCGGAAAACCATCAATCCTGACAAGTACATGACACTACCTGATATTCTGTTTTTTTAGGGGGTTAATCTGCTTTCCCACTTACTTGATATCAGTCTTTCACTTCATCTGAGATATCCGGTATTGTTTGCAGGAAAAAATTTGTTAGAATTTTGGGTGAAATGGACAGGGGGGAATTAACTTGGAAAGAGTTTGCATCAGAGTTGAGAAACTTACAGCAAAATAGTACAGCAGGACCAAATCCCAGAGTAGTAGGACAGGCACCGAAGTTGGAGGAAAACTTCTATGCAAATCCTCTCCCAGGTTGTCTTTGTAGCAGAAGATAACCATGATTACATGCATAAACAGGAACAGAACTATGTTGTTGCCATTGCCACCAGCTGCACTGTAAGCAGCAACGTTTACTTTTGCCTTCCAGCCAAGCAGAAGTAAAGATTGGAAAGCATACGCCAGTGAAGAATATGCATTTTTTTGTTGCTACTTTTCCAAAGTATGCTGTAAATTTTGTACAGAATCCAAATTTTGAAAGGATATGTGTAATGATAATAGAATATGCACATTATTGTTCTAAATGTTTCGAAATAGAAAAGTACTGTTAGTCTGTTACTAGAAAACAATATAGTATTGTGGCATTTTAATTTAACTGTACTAATTAACATCGCAGACTGCAAACACAAAAAATATGGGAACGGGACCTTGTGTTAGATTGGATATGACTCATAATTTACCATCCAATTAATTATACCAATCAAGGAAGAGAATTGAAAATAAGTACAAACAGAAAGAGTAAAAGAAAAGTTCTGCTACTGCTGTTCCGTTGAATGGCCTTTGTTAACTCTTTGTTACCAAGCTCTACATTCTTTGTAGCTTCAACTGCCTGTTAAATTAAAGAAAATTAAAATATTCCTTTCAAAAAAAATAAATAAATTATAACAGCTTATTATGAAGGTAATCAAAGGTTTCTAGAGTATATAAACTCATTTTTATTCAAATAAATATTTATCTAACCTGGTCATACAAATATTCTATCTGTTGGGCCTGTTGGAGAGATGGTTCAATGCAGACATTTCCACCATCTTTGTTTCTGTTTGTTGAACAGCATCCAGAAGACCAGTCAACTCTACCTGAATTACAGTTAAGATTTAAGAAATCTCAAACCTATCCAAGATTGTAACCTTTTAAGATCTGCCACTAAAAGCCTGATCCTTATGGAGAAAATTTAAGATTACCAGTTACCTGGAGGGCACGTGTTTCATCATCTAAAAATTGTTCCTGAACTCTGATAGGCTCAGATCGCAATTCATTTGGGTCCCTGGCCTCGGAATCACTCTGCTGCCTCTGGTCTAAGTTGCTAGATGTAGATATCTCTGATGTACTACTTTTGCCGGTCCGTCTTGGTTTCCTTCTTGGTGCTACCCGGTTAATAGCATCTTGGAAGCGCAAGGCTCGCAGGTGGTCAAATTGTGATGAAACAGAGTGGAGCTTTTCGCTTAAAATCAAAACCTGTAATTCAGATGTCAATTAGTTCATACTTCATAGAAAAATTAATGCTATTCAAAACTAGGTATGCACCCATTGATGCATTTTCATTTTTACAACAATTCCAACAATTAACAATAGGAAACACAAGCCACAACCTTTCTTCACAACTATGGCTTATTTCAGACCCTTGGCTTAAAATATTTATAAGGACTTTGGTTCACAGAATAAGCTGGGAATGAAACAACATTCCACATAATAGATCTATTGTCATTTGGTTCATTTTCTATTCTGCAGAATTGGCTATCCCTTGCAATGGGAATAGTCATTCCTAAGGAACCCCTGGTATTAGCTATTCTTTGTTGAAACACAAAAGTTGTGTCTGTAGAAATATAGCTTTTGAAGTTATGTAGGGTTGTGTCTGTAGGATTGTGTCTCTTAGTCTGTATATATTTCTATGTTGTCTCCCCATTGAGACAAGGAAGTAATAACAACTCTTTCTACATCTCTCTCAACATTCACTTTTTAGGAATAGCTAATTTTTCATAAAGTCAAAAAGTCATCAATTAAAGTCAAAACTTTGGTTCTGAATTCCAGACACAGTATAGCGCAAGTAAATATATTTTGAACATTTTGTAATTTAGCAATTCATTCATTGCTTAGTTAGAGAATGGCAAATTAAAATGATCACATGCTACTCCATAGAAGAAACAATTGTAAGGTAATTGTGCACATGATCAAACTTTAAGCAAACTTCAACCATTACAACAAATACTAAGCAGAAAGATCACATCAAATAATACAAATAATTCAGTTTTCCAATCTAGCTGAAGAAAATTTTCAGAAATAATAATAATTGTGTACATTTGAACAAACTTTAAAGCAAACACTAACATGATTATGATAAATAATGAGCAGAATGATCGCATTGAATGCTACAAACAACTCAGTTTGTAAATCTAGATGAAGAAAAGTTTGGGTTTTAATAGAATTCAGAAACTGAAGAAATGTGTTGATTCATCACCGTCGCATATTGAATTGGATTCTGAGCTATTAGTTACTATTCTACAGAAACGGTTAAGCTTCAATGGTCATTATTTGAACTGCCTCCAAATTCAAAATGTCATCCAGAAGTTGTATGTATGCATGTATATGTAACCACAAATAGAGAAAAACTCTCTTAATTTCACAATACAGTGGTGGGAAACAGTTCCATCACAGACAAAAACATGAACTATTGACAATACTAATTTAGTGACAAACAAACAAAAATATGAAATTATCATTACCACCCCATGTTTGTGTGCTACTGTATCAGCATTCGAATTATCACCCTTGAATCCAATCCAGCCCTTTGATTTTGCTTCATCATCATTTATACTATTTTTGAGAACATCTATTTGCTCTTTGCATGATTTTATGAAAATGGTGACCTGCAGAAAAGTTATTTAACAAAGATATTTTAAAGGAGTCACTAAAAGCACCAAAAAAAGGTAGATCATTTTAGCTTAAGGGAGCAAATAAGTTGGCTTAAACCTCAGTAGCAAAAGCTATCTGAAAATTGAATTGATGATTTAGTTAAGATGTTAAGTTGGGGTAGGGAAAAAAATGTTGGTAAAGCAGATCAATCTTACTTCATGCTCAATGCTATCTCTCTCCTGTTCAGTTGTGCGGTAGAAATCTACATAATCCTTCTTATGTTTCAACAAGAATTCTTCCAGGACTCCAATACTTTCTAGCTGAAAATGAATTTGTATTAAAAGGACTTCTATAATTAATATTCTGTTGTCTGTTTCACAGTCCTATACTACAGAGTAAAAAGTACACAGTATATTCATTGTTACTGGCAGTCTATTTTGAAATTAAAATTTTGTGAATATAAAGTATACATGATGAAATAAAGAGAATAAGCATGTTATCACAAAAATATACCGTCTTCAGTGCAGCTTTGGTGAACGATGATCTTTGTCGAGGTTTGTGCAAGATAAAGGATGCTAATATGGCTGCTGTTTTGGACTACAAGCAATCATTATGGTCAACAGCAATTTGTTGCCAAAACTAGGCAAGAAGCAAACAAATGTCACAAAAAGGATGACATAAAATAAAATTGTGTAAGTTGTCAATATTGGATCTTAACAAACAGTGACAGAACCATTGAAACCCCAGAATTAGTATATGAACACACAATCTCTATGATAAAAGTATGGAGGTGAATGTTAACACCAATAACTGCACGAGCAAGTAATATATAAGAACTCAATGACAGTATAAAAACACATAGTAAACTCAATAGTAGCCACTAGCCACTATTAGAAGCAATCTTGGTACAAGAGGGGGGGGGGGGCGGAAGCAAGACCAGTGAGGACTTTAACAAACTATTTGGGTTTTGAAATCCTTGAAACTCTAGATTAATGATCAAGGGAAATAGAGAAACATTAGGCCATATAAGAGTATCTCCAAAGCAGAATATGCAAGGATCAGGCCTTAATAAGGTCTTAAGGCAGACAAAAAAAAGAAGAAAATATGCTAATGAAGTCAAAGTACCTCATCATACCCCAGAGACACAGCTGTTCGATGGACAGTGTCTTTGAAATCCTCAGTTCTATCTCTAATTTTTGCCATCCCTTACAGAAATAACACCAAATTCCATCAAACCTCTCAAATCTAAAGAAGGTACGAGCAAACAAAAATACAAAATCCATACAGAATAAGTAAAAAGCATTGTTAGCATATCAAAATTCCACAAGTCTATTACAATTATGCTTCAAAATGTCAGACTAATACAAACAGAAAGACTTGTGCAACAATCAGAAGCGTATACAAGATGGAAAAGAAATGATTTCTTTCTGCTGATGGAAACATCTGCAGCAGAATGAAACCTCAGAGTTTAAATTCATTAGTAGTATTACAGCTGAAAGTAAACAATTCCAGAGTGCAGTCCATAATCATTTATGTGAAATTTTATCAATATGAGAACAGTGGCTGCACAGTTATTAGTTAAGGATGTCAACAGGGAAGCCAGACTTCACCCTCCGCTCTCTGCTCTTGTTCCTGACCCCGACCCCACGCAGTATTAAAAAAATTCCCCAATCCCCACCCGATTCAAATATACACTAAACAAAAGGTTCTGAGTATTACAATCTTTCTGATAGCCAAGTAATGTGATCTATCATGGATCACTGAACCAAAACTTCAACTTCCAAGTCTTAAACCAAGCAAAATAAAATCACAAACCACTTCAGATAATGACTCTAAACAATAGCATTCGCAACACTAGCGATCCTAAGCCCAACATAAATGCCTATTAAATAAGTAAAGAATCCATCTACTGCTGCTAAAGGAATGAAAAGAGAGACTACAACACAGCATTGATAGTTGTCACGGTCAAGACAAAGAAAACAATATAAATTAGCAATCCTGTCAAGCAAGAAGAGCAATAGTCCCAACCTGCAACCAAAAAAGAAAAAGAACTGAGTATAACTGAATGCTACATGAATTCTCAGTAATCCTGAAACAGCTTCATCATGCCAAAACATGTAACAGATATTGACTATGGAAGAAACTGGATTCAATCAGATATTCAGATCAACAGAAACTAAAGGGCACTAGAAACTCTCCTTCTGAGATTAATCTGCCAAAAGAATATAAGAACCAAACAATTGTATCAGTGGTTCAACATATTTATTGCCTTATTGGAGGAAATTGAACTAAAATCTGCCCACTTTAAGGAATTGGAGGAAAAGTAATAAGAAATAAATTCTTGTCAACAAGGAGAGGGATGCAATTTTGGCTAAAGACTGAACAAAGAAAAATTAAAAACATTGGGAAGAACTTTCACAAATCACATCTTTCAATTCTGCTCTATTGTCTAGTATGAAGCCTATGTAAAGTTTTCCCAGATTACATTATTATAAGGGAAAATGGCACTTTTTCCCCCTATGTTATATACTTATAGCACTTTTCCCCCCTTAATTATTTAAGTGGCTCTTTTTCCCCCTGAAATGTTAAATGGACATATTTACCCTTAAAATAAATATTTCATTTATTTTTATTCTCCAATAAATTATTACTATAATTTAGTTCAAACCAGATACTATAGTAACCAAACCAAAATATTTCAATTACAATTTATAATCAAAATGCGATATTTAGAGTTTATTAAAATCGCGAACTGGAATGGCCGGTTCATGTTCCGAACTGAAAAAATAAAATACATTTATTGTTGAATTTAAACTATTTTAAAATAAAAAATAAAATTTTAAAATAAAGACGGTTCAAAATCGCGAACGGGATCCGGAACCGCCGGTTCATGATCCAGTTTTTTTTTTATTCTTAAATTTAATAAATTGAAATCCAAATATTGGGTTCTAGATCTGAATCATAACTGAAAACTTTTAATTTGATTGCTATAGTGTCTGGTTCAGTTCGAACTGAACCGTGGTAATCGCTACATATACGCAATAATTTGTTGGAGAAGTAAAATAAATAAAATGTTTACTTTAAGGGTAGAAATGTCAATTTAATATATTAGGGGGGAAAACCACCACTTTTAAAATAATTGAGGGGGCTAATGTGCTTACATAAATAATTGAGGGGGAAAAAGTGCTATAAGTATATAACATAGGGGGAAAAAGTGCTATTTTCCCTTATTATAATATTAGGTCAACCTTATAATAATTAAGGTAATCTGTTATGTTATGTGGTGCAACTCTTCCATACATACTTCAAATAATTAAGGTAATGCTTGATTATAAAGATAAGGAGTATGATTAGGAAGGGATTCAGTTACCATATTGATGGCATATGGTTATTATATAAAGAGCTCTCTAGTCCTCTCACTGCTTAACATTCATTCCTCATACACCATCCAGAGAGGGTTGAGAAAGTGAGAGAAACATATACTGTTACTCTGCCGCAGCAGTCCCGTGACTTAATTCTTGTCAACAAGGAGAGGGATGCAATTTTGGCTAAAGACTGAACAAAGAAAGATTAAAGACATTGGGAAGAACTTTCACAAATCACATCTTTCAATTCTGCTCTATTGTCTAGTATGAAGCCTATGTAATGTTTATCTAGATACTACATGAGAACCAAACTAAATTTAATTTTGAGCACAACAAAAATGGAGTGGAACCAACAACCAAATTTTGATGCCAGAAATCAACAGAGATAAATCAAAATCAACCAAACCACATAGTTCACAAACTGACCCTTGACATTCATATTCATATATTGGTATATAAGCGGCAACAAGTCAATAAAACATGTCACAAACTCAACAATAACTAACCCAAATGGAAAAAACATTAGGAGGAAAAAAGAAAAAGAAAGAAATATTAAAGAAAAATAATACAGAGTACGACAATGGAGTTCAAAATCTAACCCTCAAAGTGGCGACTGACTATAGGCGAGATTGCCGCATTGCTTGGCCTTGGCGAGAGAAACGAGAAGGTAAAGTAGTGCATAATTCCATGATTCCATTCCTATGCATAGTTCCATTTTGCTTCGTTCGCCTCTTTTTTTTTTTTTTTTTTTGGTAAAAATCAATTCTAATCATTTTTGTTTTTTAAATCTTTGGAATCACGAAATAGGATTATCTCATGCAAATCGAGTCAACAGAGCTACAGAATTCAAAACTATAATTGAAAGAGTTGCATGTAAAATCTGCAATCAATAGATGTGAGCAAAGAACAGAGAAAGCAGTGACATTGAAAAGATTCAGTTCCAAACTGGTTTGGAATTCAGAGCTTACCGAGTGAATTGATGAGTTGATTCGAGTCCAGATGAGTCCAAACAAGTTATTCTGGACAATTCCTGAAAGGAGAAACAAATCTCGATCGCTAAGCTTGATTTGCTTTGCTATTTTGAGAGTTCACGTTCCAGAAACAAATAAGATGATCGGAGATCAAGCGAGAACGACGACGATCTTTTATTATTTTTTTTCCTTTTTCGTGTTGATCATTTTATTTGTTTGGAAAATTTTTGTGCATATTAATTTTTAAACCCTTTGCTATTTGAACTAGTATGTCACCCGTGCAAGGTTATTTTAATTTGTTGAGTATAATTATAAAAATATTAAATATACGTAACATACTAAATAAAAAAATATTTTTTTTTCACATTAATCAGAAATACAATTATAAATATTATTAAAAAAAATTGTAAACCACATTCTGTTTAATTAAAAAATATTTTTTTATTTTGCATGTTTTGAGCATTTAATATTTTTAAATTATACTATAACAAAATATATTTAAAGACATTTTTAAATTATACTCTAACAAAATATGTTTAAAGACATAGCTTCTTGATAAATTACCGTCCTAGTTGAAGTACAAGTCCTTTTGAAATCATTCCAAATCAATATTTTGAAACTCTTTGGGCCTAAAAAAAAAAACTCTTAATATTGCTAACTTATAGGAAAGCAATGTTATTATTTTTATTGCAAGATATCTCTCTCCATGGTATCTAAGGTTTTTTATCTCTCACCCTGGTATCTAGGGTTTTTTTTATCTCTCTCCCTGGTATCTAGGGTTTTTTTTTCCGTTTTGCATGCTTTCTCAATCGTTTCTTTGATCGGTGCGGCCGAGGATTATCATCGTCGACGTGCAAAGAGGAGGTTGTGGTTATTCGAATTATGGACGTGCAGGATATTGTGCAGAGTTGTGCGGAGATTATGTTGGAAGATGAGGAGACTGGTATCCGTTTTGAGGAGGAGCCTGGTTCGGAGGTGGCGGAGGGGGTTGCGCAGCAGTATTGACAGATGGTTGGCCGGTTTCTAACCCACCGTAGCATTAAATTTGATGTGATGAGGCAGGTGATGGCGTCTGTTTGGAGGCCTTAGATGGGGATACAGGTTGCCGAGGTTCAGCCGAATCTTTATCTTTTTACTTTCTACCATGACACGGAATTGGGGCGTGTAATGGAGAATGGTCCCTGGGCGTTTGAGAACGCCACTCTGGTTTGTCAACCGCTTCGTCCTGGTGAACACCCTACTCAAGTGGCTTTGAATACGATTGATTATTGGGTCCAAGTGCACGACTTGCCGGTCGGCTATCGAACTGATAAAGTCTTGGAAAAGGTCGGGGATTTTCTTGGGATTTTTGTTTGTCTGGATGAGAGGAACTTCGTGAGGCCATAGACGAAGTTCTACAGAGTTAAGGTCACGGTTGAAGTAACGGCTCCGTTAAAGAGGCGCATGAAGATGATCATGCGTGACAATTCATGGACGTGGGTGAACTTTTGTTACGAGCGCTTGCATATGTTCTGCTTCTATTGTGGAAGGTTGGGGCATACGGATAAATTCTGCCTTGATGCTCGCGTGTCTGGCCTGAAACCTGCACAGTATCTGTTTAGCATGAGCTTGAAGGTTGGTGGCAATTTTCCGGCGAAGGCTGTTGGGGAGAGTTGGCTGCAAAGAGGGGAGCAAAAGCATCGTGAACTGGGGGCTTCGGCAATGGTGATGGTTTTTCTGTTCGCAATCCGTGTCCGCAAACGGAGCAGTTGGGTGGTGGATCGGTCATACCGGTAGGACTACGGCACTGCCCGTCGGATATTAGGGGTACCTCTGCCAGTGCATACAGGCCTGTATCTTCTGTGTACAGGGAGGGAAACCGGGCTGAGATGGAGGAGGGGGTGCGTGTTGATCCGAAGCGTAGACGGGGTGAGAATAGGGAGGTTACGGGGGGTGTGATGGTGGAGGAGGGGGTGATTGTGGACCTTGTGCCCAAAAGGAAGCCGAATTTTGTGTTCTTGATGGAAACGATGGTGGATAGGAGTCATGTGGAGAGACTCCGTGTGAAGATTGGTTTTGAGGGTGGTTTTGGGGTTGATAGTTTGAGGCAGAAGGGTGGCATGGGTTTTCTGTGGGCTAAGAATAACAACGCTCGTTTGATCAAGTATTCTCATAATCATATCGATCTAGTGGTGTCTTTACCTAACCTACACCATTGGAGGCTCACTTGTTATTATGGTTTTGCCCAGAGTACGAGGAGGAGGGAGGCGTGTGATTTCTTAAGATCACTTAAGGACGCATCTGGTCTTCCTTGGGTGATTTTAGGGGATTTCAACGATCTTCTGTTTCAATCTGAGAAGAGGGGACGACGGCCGCACCCAACTGGTTTGTTGGAAGGTTTTGGGGAGGCCCTTGATGAGTGTGGTTTGATAATTATTCCCATGATTGGGTACCCCTTCACTTGGGAACGGGGTAAGGGGACCCCAAACTGGGTTGAGAAACGTTTAGATAGGGTGGTGGGGGATGCAGCTTGGAGGGGTATTCATAATAAGGCTAGGTTATATAACATTCAGACTGTGATGTCGGATCATACGACGCTCTTTCTGAATATTTATGGCTCTGGTTCAACACGGCAGCCTCGTAGTTTTCGTTTCGAAAATGCGTGGCTTGAAGATGATGGCTGTAGGGAGGTGGTGGAGGAACAGTGGTCGAACACGCAAGGGATGGGGCTACAAGAGAGGCTGTGGAAGTGTGGCAAGGTTTGAAAAAATGGGGAGGGGATCATTTTCATAAGTTTGGCTCCAGGATTGAAGCTATAAGACCTTACATGAATGCCTTGAGAGGTCGTATGGACCGGGATTCTTTGGGTCGTTTCACTGTTCTGTCACAAGAGGAGACTTTTTGGAAGCAAAGGGCCAAGCAGCACTGGTTACAGGGTGCTGATAGGAATACAAAGTTTTTCCACCAGTATGCCACACACCGGAAGAGGAAAAATTATGTTATGAAGCTAAATGATGGGAATGGGATATGGAAGGAGGGTGATGGCCTTGTTTCTCTGGTCACGGACTACTACAAACATATCTTTCAGACTGGTGGCGAGGCGGGCGTGTTTCATGTGGATTCCTTAACACCACGTGTCACTCGTGAGCAGAATGATGATCTTCTCCGCCCTTTTGACCCCGCAAAAGTGAAGCAGGCTTTGTTCTCCATGTGGAAGGATAAATCGCCAGGGCCCGATGGCATGAACCCAGGCTTCTATCAATCCTTTTGGGACCTCATTGGTAAGGATGTTACTGATTTTGTGCTTAACTGTTTAGCTCAATCATCCTTCCCTTTAGAATTGAATGATGCGAATATTGTGTTAATACCTAAGAAGGTTGTTGTTGATTTGAGGCCTATTGCTTTGTGCAACGTGGTGTATAAAGTAATGGCTAAGATGATTGCTAACCGTATGAAACCGCTTTTAGATAACATTATTTCAGAGTCACAGAGCGCTTTTCTACCAGGTAGGCTTATCTCGGACAATATCCTTATTGCGTCTG
This sequence comes from Ipomoea nil, assembly GCF_001879475.1. Classification (NCBI taxonomy): domain Eukaryota; kingdom Viridiplantae; phylum Streptophyta; class Magnoliopsida; order Solanales; family Convolvulaceae; genus Ipomoea; species Ipomoea nil. The sequence continues at coordinate 72,527 of NW_017617831.1, forward strand.
AGGTAGGCCACTATCTGCGAAGGAAACAGTTGGGCCAGGTGGGGTGGGCGGCACTGAAGTTAGATATGGCCAAAGCTTATGACTGGATGGAGTGGTCATTTGTGGAACGAATGCTGTTGGGTTTGGGTTTTGATTAAAAATGGGTCAGGTTAATCATGCTCTGTGTACGAACAGTCAGGTACACGGTATTGGTTAATGGGAAACCGAGTAATGAGATAATCCCATCTAGGGGTTTAAGGCAGGGGGACCCACTATCTCCATATCTATTTATTATCTGTGCGGAGGGCTTGTCTTTGTTGTTACAGGATGCTCAGGATAGAGGACGGATCCATGGTTGTAGGGTGGCTCGTGGGGAACCACCCGTCTCGCATCTTTTCTTTGCGGACGATAGTTTGCTTTTCTTTAAGGCTAACATGCAGGAATCCATGGAGGTGAAACGTTGTTTGGAGGTTTATGAACAGTTTTCAGGGCAATCTGTCAACTTTCATAAATCTAGTATCTCCTTTAGCCGTAACACCAATATGGGAGACAGGAGCGTCATTGCTATGGGACTAGGTGTTGCGCAAGCTGAGGACTTTGGAAAGTATTTGGGTCTCCCCTCGGTTATTGGTAGAAACAGAAAAGCTATTTTTTCATATGTTGAGCAGAAATTAAAACAGAGGTTTGGTTCTTGGAATAAGATGCTGCTTTCTATGGCTGGTAAAGAGGTGCTGCTTAAGAGTGTTGCACAGGCAATGCCCACTTACACTATGATCATCTACCTGTTGCGTGTGACTTTATGTGCTTCGTTGGAAAGATTGATGAACATGTATTGGTGGGGTAAGAGTAACACAGTGGATGGTATTCATTGGATGACCTGGGATAAGATGTGTGTGCCGAAGAAGCATGGTGGTATGAGTTTTAAGCGACTGCATGATTTTAATTTTGCTCTGTTAGGGAAGCAAGGGTGGCGTCTGCTGACCAACTCGGATTCCTTAATGGCCTGGATATTTAAGGCGAGGTACTTTCCTAATGCTACCTTTTATGAGGCCACCCTGGGAGGTAATCCGAGCTATGTTTGGAGGAGCATAATGGCTAGTCAGGATCTTATTCGTAGTGGCTGCAGGCGAAGGATTGGAAATGGTAGAACGACCAAAGTTTGGTCGCACCCCTGGTTGCCTGACCCTCAGGACCCCTTTGTACTCTCAAATCAGGTTGCGCAACACTCTGACTTGGTGGTGGCGGACTTGATAAATCAGGAGCACGGGAATTGGAATCAGGAATTAATTACACAGCTGTTTGTTCCCAGGGATGCTGTGTACAGACCCCAGTGTGTGTGGATTTTAAGGATGATTGGTTCTGGATGGGGATATCAGGGGGTTATATACGGTTGAAAATGTGTATAGGCGCCTTGGGGAAATTCACACCCCTTATGGCGCAGTTTGGAATAACATATGGAAATCACTACAAGAATGAAGACATTTAGTGACCAATCTTTTGTGACACTTCATAATTTAGTCACAAATAATACGCTTTTTGTGACCAAAAAAATAAGTCGACACTATTCTGTGGGATAATTGTGATAACTTTTTTTTGGTCACAGATAGTATGATAATTGTGACAAGAAAGTATTTGTTAGGAATAAGTTGTCACTATTACTAGAATAATAGTGTCGTAACATACGTTGTCACTATTTGTTGTCACTAAATGTATGTGCATTTTGGCGGCATTATAATTATGGCGGGAACGAATGTAATTGTGACAAAATATAATGTGGACACAAATGTTTGTATTTTTTGTGACAACTTATTGTTGGCCACTCTTGTTTATAATATTTGTGACAACCTTTTTTTTGTCAATAAAAATACAATATGTTAGTACCATTAGAAATGAGAAACAATTGTGAGAAAAAATATTATTGTCACTAATATTATCACTTTTTGTGACGAAATTGTTAAAAATATTTGTGACGCTCTATAATTCCGTAACAAAAATTGCTAAATTGTGATGATATTTATGTTGATTTCAATTTTTGTCACTAATTTATGATAATTGTGATGAGTAATTAGTTGTTACAATGACATTGTCCCTATAATTAAATAGATAAATATTATCTAAAATTATGTTGTAATTAATGTTTGCCACTAAAATTGCATTCAAGTAGGTGTCAAGTAATTTGGTGTGAACTATGTATTAAATATTATGGTCACTTAAAATGCAACTATTTAGTGCCTCTTAAAATAAATGTAATTGTGAAAATACATTTTATAATCACAAATTTTTGAACTTTTGTTGTGACAAATAAGTTCACTATCACTTATTTTACTAATTTGTCACATCAATTCCTATGAATTGATTGTTCTACTATCAATATGGCGTCTTCATCCCAAAGTTTGATTCAAAATTAATCAAATTAATCGAATGACTATCCTAACGACATTAGTCTACTATTTGTACATTAAGAGATATCCAATGTAACGTAGTACAATTTTTACAATATGGTTGTATCGAATATATAATATAAAATAAATTATATATAATAAAAAATTAGTTATTTGGAAAAATTAATCAAATTAGTTAAAGTATAATTTAGTTTGGTTGATTAGATAAAAATTTCTCAAAATGAAAATTCAATTAGTTTGAATAAAATTAATCAAATTAACTCAACTATTACTCCTAAATCATTTGAATCACTGAGGAATTTTGTATCGCTTTTTGTGGTTCATTTACCGTGATGGGATCCTAGGCATTCTGCCATCATGGAAAACAACAATGAAATATTACTATAAAAGAGTGTGATACCCGGTTTTTCTAGTCTTTCTAAATTCTTCTTTTTTTTCCGATTGATCACCCATTTCCTTTTTGATCAAGCCTTTTAAAAATAAAATCACATCATTTTTATCCTATTATTATTGTTGTTAAAAATAAATATATAATAAAGTATGTATAATTATAATTTTGATTATAAATATATGTGTATTATTTTGAAATACAAAATAATTATTTTAATATAAAATATGCATATATTATTTTGGATCATATAATTGTATACGTATATTTTTCATACTTACGCATTATATGTGTGACGTATGTACATATATTATTTGTATATTAACATATATTATTGTTATGTAAGTAAAATATATATAGTATAATTAAGTATATATGTGTGTGTCGTGTAGTATATATTTATAATAGGTAGTATAATTAAGTATATATGTGTGTGTCATGTAGTATATATTTATAATAGGTAGGATAATATTATATATAAATATATATATGGAAAACGTGTGAACTATTATGTAATCTAAAAACATAATAAGTGTCAATACAAGTTAGTTCATTGATTTTGGACCCTTTTTTATATGCTAATAAATATATACATTTTGCTTTAATTGTTGTACATTCATTTGCATTAGACAAAATCACCCTTACACCATTATAACACCGTTAGTTTTTAATATATCTACCAATCTTACCATACACCTACATCTATCATATCTTTTTCCTATTTTTAATAATTATCATATAACAATTAATTTAATTATAAATTATATTTTAATTAAATATTTATATGAATGTTAAATTATATATGTGTATCACACACACACACACACACACACACACACACACACACACACACACACACACACACACATATATATATATATATATATATATATATATATATATATATATAAAATATGTATGTATATTATTTGCGTATTCATATCAATATATCACATATGTGAGTGTTAGCTTAGTATTATTTGTAAATTATTATTATATAAAAATATAATTTTTTTTTTTTGTTTTGATCACTATATTATTCAAATATATGATAATTCAAAAGTATCATCACTTTAAGAAATTGCAAAACATAATTTTAACTAATTTTTAAAATTTTGTTACTTACAAATATTTTAATATTGGGCATAAGTTTTCACGCATCGCGCGTATAAAATGCTAGTATATATATATATTGTATACTTATATATATGATAAGAATCTTTATAATTAATATAATTGGGAGTATAACTTAAAATATTCTCACATTAAATTACTACTATAAGTTGACTAAGGAAGGATGATGACTAATATAATTATTTTCCTTCTTCTTTTTCCCTATCTTGGCCGATCCTTCTAGCAAAAGAAAAAAAAAATCATCTCTTCTTCCTATCTCTCCATTTCGACATTTTTAAAGAAAACAAAAATTCTCTTATTCTTTTCAAGAGTTGAAACAATCCACTCAAGCCCAAAGGTGATTTGAATACTGAGGCTTAGGAAAAATATTGGAAGGGAAATTGCTTAACCTGTAAGTGGTTTTGTCCTCTATTACTTTGCCTATTTTTTTTCAAAATATATGAATTTTGTTGGTTGATTATTATGAAAATGTCTTAGTATATGAAATGATATAGTTTTCTTATGTGATTATTTGGAAGTATTTGTTGTAATACTTATGATAAATTTCATTGTATGAAATTCATGAAGAAAAAAAAAATTAAAATTTATTTGTATGATTTATTATGTATTACCGTATGTTTAGGAATATATATATATATATATATATATATATATATATATAACGGAAAGTTTAAGAAGTTAAATTTTGGGGTGTTACAATGAGTGTTGTAAGTATATATCATTTTCATCTTTGTATGATTTATTATGTATATGTGATATGATTTTTTTAAATTTTGAGTTTAAAATTTAATCTTGTTCTTATATATAATAACATATGCTTACATATTGTTGTTGTTTTTTATTTTATTTTATTTTACAGGAAAGAATTTGATCGAAGAAGTTGCAAAATTTAAAGAAATACACAAATAGCTTTAAAGAAACAAGCTGCTGAAATCAAGCAAATTTTTGCTCACTTATCAAGCAATCAAGGGATTCCAAATATGCTAAGCAATGTATCTCCATCAATACCTCAAGTGAAAAATAATCAAGACATTTTATTTTAAAATGTTTTTATTTGCATTCTATTGTATTTCTAACAACATATATTTGTTAGACAATGAGGTCTCTTTTTATATATATTTTAATTTGACGAGTAACTTGTTGAATGAATTATTTTATTCCATATAATAATTAAATTAAAACATTTAATTATGACAAGATTTTGAAATAAATAATTATATATTGTGTGCATTTGGCTAGTATTATTTGAAAAAAAAAAATGTGACCAAATAATGGTCACCTATAAAAACATCAAGATTGACAATAGTGACACTATTTCAACTTATTTTAGTGACACAAGTTTTGCCACTAATTTTTAGTATTGTTGTTACGGGTTTAATTAGCACCAATGATTGTTTCAGAGTTAACTTCTTTTTGTCACAAATAAATACAATATTTGTTACCATGATTGTTGTCACAACAAAATAATTATTTGTTACAACTTTTTAGGTCACTGATTATCATTTTTGAGTCAATAACAATTCACACAAATAAGTATAAGTATTGTGACTAAAGTGTTGTCACAATAAAATAATTAATTGCAACGATTTTAGTTGTCACTAGATCAATTTTTTGTAATAACATATTTCATCACCAAATGTACATTTATTGTGACGACTATTGACATCACTCAAATACTACTTTTAGTGTACGTAAACATTGTCACAAAAGTCTTAGTAATTGTGACAACTTTTAAAAAGTCGTCACTACTACAATAGTGACGGAGGATATAGTGACGACATGTGACGACTTCAAAAATTGGTCACTAAATTCAATAGTGACCAAAATCAATAGTTTTGGTGACAACTTCTATTCTCACTAAATGTGAAATTTCTTGTAGTGAAATTGCAGGTTCCCCCCAAATGGAAGGTATTTCTATGGAGAGCCCTCGCAAATGTTTTGCCAACTATTACTAATTTGGTTAGAAGAAGAGTGGAGATCCCAAATATTTGCCGGCTTGTGGTGTGTTTGAAGAGGATGTTTTGCACATTTTATGCACTTGTGTTTATGCTAGACGTGTGTGGAATGTTTCACAACTCCAAATCCCTAACTTTGATGATTATGATTTTATGCAGTGGGTGGAGGTTTGGTTGGGAAACACAGCAACATTTGCTGGTTATCTAAAAGATCAGATTTGTGGAATACTCTACGAAATATGGAGGGCTCGGAACATGACTGTCTGGGATCTCGCAATGCCGTCCCCGTTGCATCTATGCCATACGTTCCAGAATACTTGGGCCGCCTGGGCTACAAACGAGTCACGCCGTCGCACTGCCTCCTCACCGCCGGCTGCTACCTCACTGCCTGCCAATGCCGATCATGCACCCACATTGCCGCTGCCTGTGGACACGGTGATCTGCAGTGCGGACGCCGGATTCTATGGCCCGGATCGCTCCCCGACCTTTGGCTTCTACGTGCGCAGCTTGGATGGCGTTTTTGTTGCAGCGGCTAGTGGTCCTCTCTCTTGTCCATACGACCCCCTCTTAGCTGAAGCCATGGCGATACGTGAGGCTCTTTCATGGTTGCAAGAACACAGCTACCACAATGTTCAGATTTTATCGGACTGTGCTGTCCTCGTTGCTAGTTTTCGGGATGCCAGTTCTTATCGTTCGTATCTTGGTATTGTCTTAGATTCGTGTTTACGTTTAATTAATTCTTTTCCCGCTTGCTCTATTAAGTTTGTACGCAGAGGTTCCAACTTGGTAGCTCATGCCTTAGCTAAACATGTAAGTGCGGTCGAAGCACGATCAGTCTGGAGGGATTTTCTACCTCCTTTTATTTCTTCTGCTATGAGTTAATGCAATACGAAAAGTTTTTGGTTTTCAAAAAAAAAAATATTTACAAATATGTCTTTATTGATGTTTGCATAATATATTTTTATTCCTATAACATGAGCTTTATTCATTTATATGCATATATAATTTTGTTGTTTGATAATTATATGTATTTGATATGAAAAAACTTGATATTTCAGATGTGCAATTAATTAGTTAATTAGTTAAAATAATAAACTTAATTAAAAGTTTAGCACAAAATTTTTAAAATTATTATAATTATTATAATTATTATAATCTTCTAATAAAGTACAAACAAAAATCTATACTTTCACTTACCAATATACTAAAGAACTGTTTGGTTGATGGGTTTTGTCCATAGAAATGGGTATGAACGTGATTCTTATTGTTTGGTTGATAGGTTTTTAGAACATGGGTTTAAACAATCGTTATGCTATGGACCCGTGTCCAGCATGCATTGTGGACACGGTAATGATGTCGTTAGTGGCACCGTTATTTTCCACCATTTTTTTTTTAAAAAAAAATTCAGACCGCTTTGTTATAGGAGTATATGTTCATAATTTTATTACTATATGTTCATAATTGTAAGTTCATAATGTCAGAGCTCTGTGTTCATAATTCCATAACTGTGCATTCATAAATGCATAACTGTACATTCATACTTCCATAACTGTACATTCATAATTCCGTAACTGTACATTCATAATTCAATAACTGTAAATTCATAATTTTCGAAG
>NW_017617831.1:85000-216806 GCF_001879475.1 Ipomoea nil
AGATCAAAATCCATTTGAGGAATGTACGTGGGATTACAGTATCGATCATGTTTCTCTTGCCTTAACATAGAAGGAACCGTTTTGAGATGCAGTGACAAAAGCAATTTCACAAATATAAACTAATTGTTGATTATTGGCCTAATTAACTTATAAACTAATTTTAGTTTAGTTTATTTGACATTATTAGTTGTTTGACTTGGTTTAAAAATTAATATAAGTGTTTGGTTCATTAGCTTTTTGTATTCCAAAATGTTAAAATTCAAAAATTTACTCAAAACAACTTTTTCAATTAGCTTTTTGAGAAAATAAATTATACCGAACAACTATCAGCTAACAGCTAATTTACCAAACATCTTTCTACAATTAGCTAATGTTATCAATTAGTTATACCCTCTAATTAACTCAATCAACTAACTACTAACAATCATTTACCAAACAAGGCGATTGTATCATGCATGTAACAATTTAACATGGATGAACCACGTACTAGATCAAATACTTCAAAACAATAATGTTGCTCCAAATTTTACTTCATAATTCTTGGTGTTTATTTATAAGTAAAAATCTATTTATTAATCAAATATTAAAAAAAAACATCAAAACATGTGAGGTAAAAATTATTGGGTGAAATCATGAAGGGATCGGAATGTAACATTTCTCAATACTTAATGGTAGAGGTCGAATTTCCCAATTTGATTCCATTTAATAAATTAAATTCTTTATTGATAAAGTTTTATACGGAGTAAAGTTCTTTATTTAAGTTCCTTATAAATTAAGGAACTTAATTTAAGTTCCTTATATTGTTCAAAAAATTTAAGTTCCTTATAAATTAAGTTTTATACGGAGTAAAGTAATAAATTGGAAAGGTTAAAAAGTTTCAACTTTCAATTATTTTATTTTATTTTTTTATTTTTCCTTTTCTGGTGCCAAGGAATGGGAAGAAAGTGCAACATGACACTTTCAAAAGCCTTTCATGCATATAATATATAGAATCCTTAAATTAACCTCCTGACATTAATTTATGTATTTCATTCGAACTAAATATTCAATTATTTTGAACCCAAACACACAAAAAAAAAATATAATGAAAAACTTCAATAATTTTGATCTATATAATATTGCACATTAATTAGTCTCTGGCATGCCAAATCACTCCTGCTTAAAAAAAAAAATCTATAAAAATTAAGTTAATTAATAGAAAGAAAATAAAGTTGGTGGAGATAATTAAAAATAATAACAATAAAAGGAGAGGTCGTGAAACTTTTGTTGGATGTCAGCAAATGCAAAAGCAGTGTCATATATATATATGAGGATTGTTGTTGAAAAACAAAGGAATTTGGGTCAAATAGGTCACTCAATTATACACTTAATTATAATTAGGCCACCGAACTAAAAAAGAAATGTAATTGGATCGCTGAACAACGCAAACTCATGCAAATTTAAAAATGACATGTTTACCTAGAAAGACGGTTACCGAATTTAAAAATATTTTTTTAATAATTTTAAATAAAAAATCTAAAAAAAAAAAAAAAACTACGTCGTCTTCACCGGAGACGAAGGTGGCTTCGTCTCAGGCCGTCTTCATGGCCGGAGAGACGGTCCAAGATAAAGCTACCCCTTCGTCTCTGGAGACGAAGGGTTTTTTTTTTTTTTTTTAACTATTTAAAATTATTAAAAAAAATTTTAACTTAGTAACCGTCTTTCCGGATAAACAAGTCAATTTGGATTGAATTGAATGAATTTGCATTGCTCAGGGACCCAATTGTATTTTTTTTTTAGTTCAATGACCCAAACACATTATATTTTCAATGGTGAAGGAATTGAGCACTTTAAAGTAGTAAATGAAACTATTTGACCCTTCTATCATATTATAAATGTTTTTTGGCCCCACTTTACCCCATCCAAAAGCAAAAGAAAAAAAAAAAAAAAAAGGTAACCAGGGCGGACTGAGTGACTGATCACTGGGTGGCCTTGGTTTTCAAATTGCCCAAATGCTGAAGAAGATGAGAGTGAACCTAAAGCAAAAACACTAGCTGGGAATCTTTCTCTCTTCCACGTCCCCTTTTGCCTGAAATGAAATGAGGTATTCAAAAATAGAAATGAGATCAGTAATCTATGCTTCACAAAATGGGGGAAAAGGGGCAACAGGCGACTACAAAGTCGATCATGAAACTATGCTTAGTCGTACGTTCTTCATCCGATCAGGTAACAGCTTAATTTTAATTTTGTAATACCTATTGTGGTATTTTGAGTGGAGCTTTTGGTGTGCCTATATATGGTGGCTCTTTAGGTCTTCAATTCGCCACCACCGCCGAATCAATCCTTCGCCAACAAGCTAGTTTCGCCACCACCCCGCCGGAGCTCACAGCCACGCCGGAGAGTCGCCAGAAACCGGGGAGAGGGAGAGAGCTGACGCCGGAAAAGCTGCACTGCCGGAGGGGCTCTGCTTACGTCGGACGCTGGAGCTCGCCGGATCTTCTTGCCGTTCTTCGCTGTCCTCGACCAATCCACCGCCGTAGGAGTACCCGCGTAGCTCTGTTGCTGAGCTGGGAGGGGGGGTCTCCAGAGTACGCCGTCCACCGGAGAAGGTAAGGAGTTGTGTCGCCGCCGGTGGTTGAGCTTAGACCCGCCTTTTTTTTTTCATAGACACGTCACCTGTTTGCCTGGCTTAATGCTTCATTTGTTGTTTTACAAGTTTTGAAAGCATTAAGATTTACAAAGTGCATTGTTCTATTGTTCACTAGACAGTCAAGATGAGAGATTTGTTTGGTGGCCTAGGGAAGCCGAGTGGGCTCTTAGTCAGAATATTGCAGTGTGTATTTTCACTTGCTTCCGCTGGAGTAATGGTTTTAGCTTCATACTTCATAAGGAACACCAGTTTTTGGTATGCTAGCATTTCTTTTTTATCGATTTTATTCATCTTTCACCTTTACCTAGTGATGTCTATTAGATTTCCCTCCTGCTTACATGTTTTATATACACTGTGTATTTTGTTGTTTCATTGATGCTTATTGTGTTTGCCAAGTGATATATGTAACTGTGTTTAAATAATAAAATATATAGTTTCTATGCAAACTTATTGTGATATTTTGAGAAACAAATTTGAGTGGAGCTTTTGGTGAATGAAGTTAGTGCCTTAGTGCATATATATGGTTACTCTCTATATCACTCTGATCTCATATATTTATTTGTATCTGTTTCAGGTGCTTGGCACTTGTGATGGGGGTTCTATTTTTATGGAGTTTAAGTCTATCTTGCCTGGATTTTCATTCCATAATGTTCAGAAGGAGAGGGCATTCTGTTTTCCTTCTAGTCCTGATTTGTATTGGTGACTGGGTACTTCAATTCCCTTATTTCCTTTATGCACGCACACATATTAATTAAATGTTTGATTCATGAATTTTGAAGCTTATTTATATAATATAATGCAGGTGATGACGATTATATCTCTTGGTGTTGCATGCGCATCTGCTGGTGTAGTGAATTTTCTATACAAGTTTGATAGTTGCTATAAGCTGTACATGCCATGCAACATGTATCGTCTTTCAATTGCACTAGCATTTGTCGCTTGCTTCTTTATAGCGATTTCTGCTAGTGTTATGTTTAGGCTTGTAGTCTCGTCTTATTAGATATAAGCTGCTACGGATCTTTCTATTGTAAATAGTACTACTAGGTGGTTATGTGTTTCTTTTATGATGTTTAGGTGGGCATGTATTTCTTTTCTGATGTTATAAATAGTACTGTTGAAGTCTTTCATTTCTCAGTTTCATGATGTTTAGGTGGTCATGTGAATGAAACACTAAAAACCTCTTATCTTGAATTCAATTAATTGTAAGTTGGTCAGGTTGTGGATCCAAAATGGTTTCATGTTGATTCTAGGTTGCTAGGGTAAACATTAATCTCGATCGCAATCATATGGGTGCGCAGCTTCATCCTCAGCACATCCTCAGGAATCTACTATTGAGTTAATTCCAACATCCTTTTCTTTTGGAACTCTACTTTACGTAAGTTGTTTAATATGCACACAAAAAAAAAAAAAAAAACTTTTAGAAAAGGGATCAATAGTTAACAAATGCAGGCAAAATGAAAAGGATGAAGGAATCAACAAGCATATGCGGAAAGAGAAAACTTTTAGAGAAAAAAAAAAAGATACAATGGAAGCATACATGGTGTTTTAATTCAAGCTTTATCTGTCTATGCATATACTTCCAAGTGAATTGTAGTCAAGAAATTCAATCTTTTGTTGTAAATTTGTCTATGCATATACTGGAAAAAAAAGGGAAGAAATTATCAGATGTGAATGCCCCTGTTGGCTTTTCTAATGTATCACTATAGTACCAGTGGACTCAAGTTATTCAGAGATTGAGCAGTAGTTGAATTAAACTGTGATATACTGATTATGCTCAGAGGTGACCTCTTTGGAGAAACAGGCATGGTGCAAAATAACAAGACACATGGGTCTGGTTTCTACCGCAATACAAAATACAAGGTAGCATTATGTTTTTGAGATTTTTTGGTCCTATTCATTATCTAACCTCACATTGGTGATAAGAATGAATTCCTATTCAGCTTTGTTGGATTCTACTGAAAAATTGTTAACAATTTATGAAGTTTTTAGGCTTTTAGATTTTTAAACTGTAAAAGCTTTTTTTTTTCTTTTTTTCTTTTTTTTGTCAAATTCAGGCCTATGATAAAATTCAGTTGGCATTAAATTTAAAAAATCTAAGATTTAAGTATCTTGATTAGTTATATATATATATATATATATATATTGTGAAGACTGGTTTTCATTATATGAAATATTGACTTTATTTCATTTGCAATATGTGCCTGATTTGCTTTACATATGTGTGTGAAATCTGCACCAATATATATATATTTTTTAAAGTAATGCGAATTCTAGGAAAAAATATGCAATTGAAACATATATCAAATTTGTTGCTAATTGTGAAATAAAACAATTCTAAAATATTCATTGCATGTTAACCAAAATAAACCAAAAATAAAATCTGATATATAAATGAAACACATGAGATGCTAAATGTATAGAGAGTAATAATAAAGCTTTAATTTTTTTCAGAGTAATAGTAACCTGAATTATATATATAGATGTAACAAATATAGTTAAAAATTATAAAAAGAATATTACCGTCCAAAGAAGGTGTTCACTGTATGTATCTCTTCTTTGTAACTCTATCCAGACAGCTTAGTTCCAGTCGTCTGCAATATTGCCATAGTTTTTTAAGGACATGTGCAGACACAAATAATAGAAATAGTATATTCCGCATTTGAAAGCTTACACTCTAATGTTGAGGTAAATGAAAAAAAAAAAATCTCACTGAAAATATATTTTTATACATGTTTTGTTCTGGTGCATAAGCATAATTAGAATTAGTCAGTATTACAATCTAGCAAATAAAGGTGCAAATTTCCATCCATAAGGCTTGGCAATTATAGCTCTAAGTTGTTTCCTTGTATGCTCGGAATTTACTTACTAAGTAAAACCCAGGCAATCAATCATCAACATATAATCATCTTTAATTTATGAGCAACTCAAAGCAGCTGAAGGATATTTGACCTAAGATTTGCCAAAAGAATGGCAGTTTTTCCCTTTTCTTGCTTGATTAAAGTTGGAAAGTAAAGAATCATATAGAACAGAACAGGGAAAGATTGAAAGAATCCTTTGAAACTAAAGAGCATAAGAACAACCAAAAAGACAAGAAATTGAAAAGAAAAAAAAAATAAAAAATCAGCAACCTAAATAGTAGGAGGCCAACTTATGTAACAGAACCAATAAGAGGGAGAGAAAGCAAAACATAAATTAATTCATTAGCTCTAATATTTCTAAATATTGGGAAATTGTATGGTAAACTACTATGCAATACGGATCAAGAACATGAAATCAAACTCCAACAATGTTACCGTTGAAGAAGGATTATGGATTAACATTTGTTGTTTCTTAAAATTATAGGATATCATGTGTGTTCCGAAAACAGAAATGGTTGATCTCCACTTTTGGTATCAGCCTCCGTTTTTGTCTTAGTACATAGTTCAAATCAGAAACATGGAGGACTCATCCCATTTACACTACATTACATGAAGCTATTTTAATTTTAAATTGGAATTTTACACGTGTGTTTTCGAGCTTGCAGATTCATCTGCAAAAGCTTTAACGACTGCAGCACTAACCATCCATCAAAGCAGAAACAGAGCCATTGAAAATGATCTTTTGATTCTGAAAAAAAATAATATATCAAGAAAACTGCAAGATGAGCAGGTTTCTCACAAACTAATCAACTCAGATTTTTTTCTCAACAGTTAAACAATTTTCAAATAATAATCGCATTTGAACTCAAATAAACTCTAAAAAAATAAAAAATCTGACATATAAATTGAACATATGAACAAAAATATTGCACATAACAGATATTTATAAAAAAAATACTTTGAATATTATTGCATGTGTATAATATTCCTAAAATCGAAATATTCACATCCGTCTAAACAAGAACATACTTGATTAAATGCAAAATCAGAAAAGGCAAGGTTTTACCTTACAGATGTTGTAGTCTCGATGCATGGTATTGTTTGCTTTGCCGCCCAGATTGTTTCTGCCCGCCGAACACCTACCGCTGGATTGAGAAGGATTAACCGATTGGTTAGTAGAGTTTCGTCCGGCCGGGTTTCGACTTCGGAAACTCCAATTAGCTATAATTCAGGCGGTGGTGTGGTAATTTCCGAGTCGCAGCAATTTGTTCTTTCCAGTGAATTAATCCAGCGTCAACTTCATTTCTTCTTTGCATGCAATCTCAATTTCTGGGCGATGAAATTTGGTCTGGTGCGATGACAATTCTGGACAGAACTTATTAATCTGCATAAGAACTCTTTTTATTTTTTATTTTCCTTTAATTAATTTGCTATTGTTGTTTCTATTGGATTTGCTTATTTTGAGCAATGTGTTTGTGGTGAGGTTTCTAGAAACGGTAGGGAGAGTGGCGAGAGAGGACACAGAAGCGAGAAAGAGAGGGAGCTGCAATAATGGGCCGATTGTTATACATGGGGTTAGGCTAGAATTTTTTTGGGCCATATATACAAAATATCAATAATTTGATATATGTTTATGTTGGCCCAGAGTTATTGGATTATTATTTATTTAATTCAAGAAATTGTATTTTAAATTATATTGTCATTTGATTTAAATTTTTGTATGGTTTATAGTGAAAATGTAAATTAAGAATGATATGTTATTTTATTTATATTAGTCAATAAATTTTATTTATACTGAATTGATGTAGAGAATATTGATGATCAAGATCATTCCCGTGTTCATTGTGAACACCATGGTGTGCATGGAATGTTGTTGAAAAAAATCAGTTTTTGTTCATGGACAATTATATGTACTTTTGTCTAGAGTTAACAATTCAAATTGTTAAGTTACTTATTTGCAACACTAATGGAAAGTATGTTTTTTCAACGTCAAATGTTGTATATTTAATAATCTATAAAATTTGTATATTATGAATCGTTTGTTACATAGATATTCATGATAAAAAAAAAATATGTTCAATTATAATACACAATGCTTTGAGCTATTTTAGGTCTCAGACTTGTCATAAAAACTACAAACTCCAATTACAATAATAGGAAAATCTTAATAATACTTGGTTTTATAGTTTTGTTGTTGTCCAATAACAATATATATATATATATATATATATATATATATATGTATATATATATATGTATATATATATATGTATATATATATATATATGTATATATATATATATATATATATATATGTATATATATATGTACATATATGTATATATATATATATATACATATATATATATGTATATATATATATATATGTATATATATATATATATATATATATGTATATATATATATATATATGTATATATATATATATATATATATATGTACATATATATATATATATATGTATATATATATATATATATATATGTATATATATATATATATATGTGTGTGTGTGTGTGTGTGTGTGTGTGTATAGATTTTGGATCAGGTGAGGTACCTAATTAAAATGAGTTCAAATGAGGCTCGATCCTATGCGTTTATTTTTGGTTTTGAGCGGCTGTGATTGGAGGCAAGATTAAACCTAGAATGAGATGCTGTGTTTAATTTGGGGGTACTAATGTAATTAGCCATGAGTCATTATTTTCTTGCCTTTTTATTTTGATACGCTGATTCGTTTTCCTTACCAGACATTGGATTAATTATTGTCTTTCTGGTTTCCTCGTGCGTCAATATTCAATACATCCGCAGGCCTTCCATCTTCTTCTCTCTCGATCGTCGGCGATCATCGTCAGGCCGCAGCCGTCTTATACTCTCTCGTTCGTCGGCGCTCATCAACTTTCCCCATGGACGGCTCCTCATCTAGGCGTTCATTGCAACGGCGTGGATCTTCCTCTGTTGTTGTTCAAGGTACGTTCTACTGTATGGACTCGTTGTTCATTGTTTTATGATGTTTTTGGGCATCTTCCAATGAGTTTGCATGTGCATTGGCCATTGGGCTCTGTTGTCAATATTCCAATGTCATCTTTGTTTCTGGCAAATATGTATTTTATTCTCTGATGAAAGAAAGAGAACACGGATAGTTAGAGTAGCAGTTATAACTGTGAAGCAGCAGTTCATTCCATTGCACAGGTTATTCCTATTCCATATACTGATTCCACTAAGCAACAACTACATCTATCGATAGATACCGATGGTCATGGGAACTTATATCCCAGAACTCCTGAGGCTCTTGGAATGTTCAAACGTGAATTGGGAAACATATATTGGTACTCAGTGGATGCCAATAACATCTTAAGGGGGCATGCAGTGAAGGATCGAGAATTACTTTAAGGATGTGGCCGATGACTACTATTTAGTATGTATGGTCAGTTGTATTCCCTTCAGAATCAGAACAGATCATTGCAACTGCTACAAAAAAACTGAATGAGGTAATTATTTCTCTTTATTGAATTAAATTTAAAATCTGAGCTGCTATGGACCAAAATATTGCATCATTTTGTTTAACTGTATATGTGATTCTTTCTCTGATTTATAGTCTTATTGCATTCTCGTCGTGGACTGGTGGTATCGAGCAATCGATGCGGAGACAGCCTGGAAACCTTAAAACTAGAAAACAGTTTTGTTTTGGATGCATTAAACTCTGATGGGAAGGTCAACAATACTAACCGTATTCATGTCGGCGATATTCGATTTCAGTTTCCGAAGACCTTAGTTCATCTCAGCCCTCGGTCAAAGTAAACACTTTTCCCCTTTTTTTGGGTTTCTGAATGTTACCCAGAAGTTTTCCGCCGGGAAGAGTCATATGAATGGTTCAAAATTCTTACTTACATATTTCCAGCAAGGATTTAAGTGGGGTGGGGTAGCTATAATGATGATGATGATGATGATTTTAGCTTATTAGCCAGCAATGTGGGTGTTTTGCATGGAAATCTCTGGGTTGACAAGTAGAGGGGGTCGGGGGGGGGGGGGTGAGGGGGAGCGGGGGGTTTGATTTTTGTTGAATCAATTTTCTGGGGAATTTTCACCATTACTGTGTTTTACATGATTCTGATTCCCAAGTTCTGTATGTATTTTGACACTAAATTCATCCACATTCATCCCTATAGCACTCCACCTATGGGATTAGATTGTTTTGGTGTAGGGCGAACAGAGAGCTTTCTGTAAAATACTTGTGTTCGTGTTCTGTAAGTATTCATGTTCGTCAAATTTTAGAGCTCGTTTAATAAATGAACGCAGTCTGAACATTTGTATGCTTATTTGCTAAGAGCTTGTGAACAAGTTTGTTTACTATTCGTTTATAATCAGACTCGTTTAGTGTTTGTTTACTAATGTTCAAAAACATGCTCATTTATACTTTGATAATAAATGTTACTTTGATATACTACGCACTCGCCATAGTGCATATATGCACAGACCACCATATGGTACGGAAAACAAAAAAAATTAATAAGAACAAACATATACTACTCTTAAAATACGGGTCCTTCAATAAAAAATTTACCATGCAGTCACCACATAAAGATCGTGGTTAACAATTTTTTTATTGTTTTTAGAAAGAACATAACTATTACAGAAGGCCCTCTACACAACTTTCGCACACGCATTCTCCGGTATACGCACACACCACCAACCGTTACTAATTTGGTACGGGAAAAAAAATTCAATACTTGAGATAAGAGAATTTCAATTGCTGTAAATTCGTGCTATTATAATACTTGAATTTCAAACCTTATTATTATATTTTAATATTTAGTTTTTAACCAAATCATCTTCTTTTATTACGCACACGCCTTCTCCCATATACACACACACCACCGTACGTTACTTGTATGGTACGCCAAAAGAAAAAAAATCAACAATTGAGATTAGAAATCTGAATTTCACAATTTTGAGGATGTCGATGACATATGAAATCTCAATTGCTGTAAGTTCGTGCTATAATAATTCTTCAATTTCAAACCTTACTATTATTAGTATTTTTTAATTTTAATTTTTAAAAATTATCAAATTCTTTTATTTCGCATACGCCTAATCCCATACACGCATACACCACAGTACGTTACTAGTATGGTACAGGGGAAACAAATAATACACAACAATACGTTACTAGTATGGTACGTTACTACTCTTTTTGTTGGTCCCGAAAGGGTGGCGAGAAGTCTAGAGGGGGGTGGGGGGGGGTGAATAGACTTCTCTAACTTTTTAAACTTTCTTCAAAAACACACAGGGCAAATAACACTTTGATAATTTCAACTCTAAGTAACAAGCATCAACAAGATAAACAACTTAGAGTGTGCAGCGGAATAAGTAGCGGTAAAGTGTTATGCTTAATTAGTACGGTGCTCAAAGAGAGATTCTAAACATGCAACTCGTTAGAAACACTTGATATGGTTCAAGGATGATGTACGTAAAGTTTGGCTTGCATGCAAACGTGGGAACTATCAAACCCAGACATATAAAGATAAGCGATAAATCGTAATCGGGTTAGTTCGCAGTTAGAAAAAAGCATGCACAAAATATATGAGCAGTAAGTAAGTAGAGAGAGAGATTTATAGTGGTTCAGAGGTGGTGTAATCCTCCTAGTCCACTCTTCTCCTTTCACTTCAAGGAGGAAATTCACTATTCTTCGATCACCCAGATACAATAGTAAATAAGTGTCCACCGACACTTCTCCGAGTGCTTCGCACAAAGCTACAATCCTCCAAGGTTTTTCGCAAGCTCCTCTTGTTACTCCGCCTTCCCGAGTACTTCGCACCAAGCTGTACTCCTACACCACGAGAACTACGCACAAAGCTACGTCCTCCAAGGGTTTTCACAAGCTCCTCTTGTTACTCTGCCCTTCACCACGAGTGCTACGCACAAAGCTACACTCAACCAGGGTTTTTCACTCTCTCTAGTTACTCCGCCCTCTTTCTACACTCAGTAGAGAAATCTACAAAGAGATAAAATTTTTCTCTCACTCAGACTTGAATTCTATCGTGTATAGCTCAATATATTGCTTCTTGGCTGATATAAATATTGCTTGCTTTTCTCTTGCTTGTATATTTCAATTTTCAGCCGTGTTCAAGCCCCTTTGTCTTCAAGTCTGCTTGGACAATTTATAGCTAGTGAAAGCTATTTGCCCGTTGATCAACTTTCGATCTCGATCGTCCATTTTGAATTGTAGTTGATCAGATAATATTGTCAACTTGATCTGAAATATTAGGTAGATGTCATTTCTCCTTTTGTCAGATGATTTGAATAATTTGCCCGTTGCCGTTTCTTGAATTTTGTAGCCTCCAGAATTTGAATAAATTCGGCGCGGCAATCTTTGACATTTCTGGTCCTTCATAAATACTCTGACATGTCAAGTTGATCAAATAATTTATCTGCTGATTCTTGCTTGAGTAAAAAATAATTTCTCCGCGAATCAGCCTTCTTTGAGCGTTTTCGGTTCCTCCGTAAAAACTTGATGTTCAGATGAAAATATATCAGATATTTTCTCCTTCATGATCTTTGTAAAATAATATACTGGAACCTCTGTAAAAGCTTCACTGTTGTTCATGGTGAGATGCTCTGTTTCGAATTTCTAGCTTGGTTCACCATACTTGGTGTGTTTCTCCATATGGTGCATGGCTTTTGTGAGACTTGAGCATTTTACTTAGTCTCCATATTCTTAGCTAGTCTCCATTTAGCTAGTCTCCCATACGGTTATACGGTCCAAGCTAGTCTCCCGTACGGTCCAAGCTAGTCTCCCAAGCTTAAAAATGCTTCACTTGAGATTTGAACTTAGGATCATTTGGCATAGCTCACACACATTTCTTCCAACTCCTCTAGCATGGTTCTTGGTGACTTATCCGCATCATAATTGTGTTAAGCTATAATCCCGCTTAACATCTAAAATCAACTTGTGATTTTCCAGACTTGTACATGGGTTACATGATATGGGTGCACCATACTCCGTAGACTCAAACTGAATAAAAATGGGGACTACTTGATTTTTCAAAAATACATTCGGCTCATCAAAATTTACAATATATTCCTAACAATTTCCCCCTTTTTTATGATGCCGAAACTTATACCCAAGTCATTTTGGCTTTGTCAATTTTGAAAAATATTTTATTTCGACTAGCCAATTGACGGGTTTAACAAAAATTGAAACCTAAGATTTTAATTTTGGACGGTCCTAAACGTATGTTGAGACTATAACGCGGGGTTGCGTATTGATTTTTATCTTTTAATTTTTCTTCCCCCTTTCAATTTTATTTTCTCAATTATACGCATCACATTCAATTACTAAGTCCAATTTAAAATCTGTGACATAAAAACACAAAATAAATAAATTAACTAGGACTTACTTCGTATGGTACGAAATATTGTCATCATGCAATTTCAACCCATTTTAGCTTAGCATATATAGGATGTCAAAACAAATGTGCTAGCTAAAATAAATTATACACCAAAAATTGAATTTTTACAAACAACTTTGTTACCTCCCTTTCAACTTCGCATTGATGAACTCCCTCAATTTCTTGAAGTCCTTTTCTAGCTCTTTGTGTTGATAGGGTGCGGTCACTTGCCCGGTGACATAGTTGCCGTACGCTTCCCTAATGTTGTTCCCTTTCAATACTCCTGCTTCATGCTAGAAAATACATTCATCAAACGTTCGGCCGTCACACATTTGTTCACTACGGTGTCCGAATTCCGTTTGAAGTTCTTGCAATTTTTGAATCCTTGTTGCAATTGGCTTCGGCATTGGAGCAATCGGCCTTGGTGGCAACACATCATGAGAAGTAGAACTCGAGCTAGGACAAGTTCCCCTAAGGTAATCAATCATACTTACACGGCTTGGAGCTCTTGGTGGTGTTGGTCGAATTAGTTCAACTATTGGTCCTCTTGGAGCTCTTGGTTGTGTGTATGCATAAGCTTGTGGCACAAAATGACGTGCCAATCCTTGCCCCTTTTCGGCAGCATCTATGAATCGTTGAAAGCTCTTGGTGGAAGAATCTTGCTTGTCACGCACTCCCTCTAGAAGATCCATGTGAATACACGATTGGGTTAGTAAACCTTGCACTTGTTGTTCCAAAAGTTTGAGCCTCGACGTAGTATCGGACCCATGCTTTGCCATTTCATTGAACAACTTCATCACATCTTTCTTCAATTCATCTTTGGCCGTGTCAATTTCGGTTTTTAATAGGCCTTGCCTATTAAACAATTGTTGAGCACGATCCACCATCTCCTTGTGATAATCATCAAGTTTTGTGTCCATTGCCTCCATCTTTGTTCTCAATCCACCCGTAGAGTCTTGTACAATTGCCTTAACATCTCCAACAATTTCTTCTCTCAAGGCTTGTGCATTGAACAAGGGTTCATGTTGCACGGGTGCAGTTGGAATTGGCAAAGGGTGTGCAAAATCATCTCTTGGTGTGGTGATCATTGTATCGGCAAGATTTGCTTCGGCTTCTTCGGTGTTGTAGCAAATCATCAATGTATTTCGGATCCTTGGGTGGTCTTGATCGTAGACTTCACAAGTGATAGGCAATGTAGGCAAATTCCGTGCTTCATCTAAATTCAAGGAAACCCCTTGACTTAGTGCATTTCCTTCTTCACGAATAGACTCCGTAACCTCCGTTACGGGATGTGGAAAGTAAGACTCAAAGCTCAAATTTTCATTCAAATTTTCATCTCCAAAATTCGCAGGATATGGATCAAATGCCACGATCTCTACACCATCATTTCTTGCCAAAGATCCCTCTCCGGGTCCTCTTCGGGTATCCTCTAAAGACATAGCGGTGGCACGGCGAATATCATTTGAATCAAACTCTCCTAAAGGTTCTTCGGTTGTGGCTTCAACCATCACTCCCTTTTCGTTTCTCTTCTTCCTAGCAAGCTTAGTCAAAAAGTGAGATTTAATCACCGAAAGTCGGGTAGCTCTAGCAAGATCACATGTGCCTAACCAATTCAACACCATTTCTTCCCTTTCCATGGTATTCGGCCCTATTGATTCGGCTAGCAAGTTGTGATCCCCTAATCTCCATGCTCTCCATTCTAGTGCTCTTTTAAACTCCTCCAAAAGTGCACTATCCGCCCCAATTGTGGATATCTCATCATCACTTCCAACTTCAATTTGATCATTCTCAACAACATTCACATCAATTCTATTTTCCTCAACAAACCCGTGGCTCTCAAGGATAATTGGGTTTGGATTTTGAGTGGTTAAGGGTCTTGAGATTGGGTGGCTATTTTGTTCTTCATTTGATCTAACGGCATGGGTGTTTGAGCCTTCATGACTTGGTTCTCGGATATATTGTTTAAGGTTTTGGAAGGGGTTGGGCAATTTTCTTTTTCGGGTGGGTTTTGGTAGGCTTGAGGGTAAGGAGGGATTTTTAGGTTCATTGGAGTTGGGTGGCCGAAAGAGGTAGCTATGGTTTGTAATATGCTTGGCTTTGGTAAGGGTGACATTTTTGGTTCTCAAAATCTCACTAACGGCAAACCCGTAACCGATCTCCTGTTGAAACCATCCATCCACCAAAGGTTTCGCCTTCCTTATAGATTCACACAACTTCCCAAACATAAACACACCCCAATCCACACAAACATTGTTCAATATAATATCCATAATCAACAATTTCTCCTTTGACAACTTGTCACGGCAATGATACCGGGATTCTACACATTTATGAACAATATCCAACAACAATCCATAATCCTTCTTCAAATCTCTTTTGTTACCATTAACCTTCGGAGATAGCGGTGCGTTTGCATCGCGTACCTCGGCCCAAATGGCATTGACATCATGCACATGATTTTCTACCCTCAAATTCGATTCAACAAGATTAAACATCCTCCGAAAATCATCGAGATTAATTTCTACATCAACACCTTTGATCATAGAAATAATTGAGCCATTTTCTATTCTAGCATTCATGTATAATTCGGTCACCTCATCTTTATAGAAACCAACATATCTAAAAGTGCAAAAATTTAACAACCCACAAGATTCTAGAGAGTTGATAATTTTTACCCCAATAGATTTGTCCTCCACTTGCTTGTTGAAGTCGGTGACATCTAGAATCATCCCGCTTAGTACACGGCTAGATTTTCTTGTTCCTCCGGTTGTGAATGACTCTATCTCCACTTGATTAATCTCCATTTGAGTAGAAAAAGAATTTAGAAATTTTTGGGTGCAAAAATGGATGTTTCGGCAGTGAGGTCCGAAAAGGATAGAAGGAATGGGTCTTTGGATTGTGAGGTTATTTGGGTAGGATTTTGGGTTTGAGTGATGGGTTTTTGTGTGTAGAAGATTTTTGTGTAGAGAAATTAGAGTGGGTGTTAGAACATTGAGAGTTTTTTGGACTCTTCTTGTGCTATATTTCCGGCCGGCGAGAGAGAAAGAAGAAGAAGATTTTGTGTTCTTCTTTAATTCCTCTTTCTACCCGTTAGGATTGAGGGAGAAGGGGTGCGAAATTACTCCTTTGTCCTCTAGTGGGTAGAGAGAGAGTATTGATCTCCTTGAGGATAAATTCGACCTTCCACATGATTTAAATTTGCCAGCTCAGATTTTTATACTCCATTTGTGAGTACATGGCGCCAAAAATTGTGCTTCAAATAACCGCCAACCTGGAGCAAATCAGATAAAAAAAATCTCGAAAATAATCTGTTAGACCAATAAATACACTCCATATTAATATTATTATTTCAATTTCATATTTCAATAAAGCTGATTTTCTGAAAAGAAACCTGATAAAAATAAATTGATCAGACAGATACCTAATATCTGTAAAGAATTTTCAAGTTCCCAAAACAATTAAAACTTTTGACTTTCTAAAATTGGGCCTAACTTATTTGACTTTTGAATTTCCAAAATGTAAGCACTCATCAGAAAATCTATTCTTACACAAACCCAATTAGATAAATTCCCCCTAAATTGCATACTCATCTCAAATTAATCTATTTAAACACATTTAGCAAACAAATTACACAAATCAATTATGCTAAAGCGTGATAAATTAAATAGACATACGTATCACATAAATCGCAAATTTAGGTACGCAGTTTTCGTAAGATAAAATTATAACACATTTAGGTACATACAAATTTTACGAAAACATGTACACAATTAAACATATATCATACGTTCATACCAATTCAAATTAAAACACATAGGTCACATAGATTTCATGCAATACACACAGTACGTATCAAAAATTAACAAAAAATTAAGAGTTAAGGAATTGCTTAGCTCATTTCGATCATTCCCATTTCATGCCTTAGAGTTGCAAAACGAGATTCACACAACGGCTTTGTGAGAATGTCGGCAATTTGATTTTCCGTGGGAACATGATCGATTTTCAAGTCTTTCTTTTCGACGTGGTCTCGGATAAAATGGTGTCGAACGTCAATATGCTTGGTTCGCGAATGAAGCACCGGATTTTGGGTTATGGCGATTGCACTTGTATTATCGCATAAAATGCTAACATTTTCGCACTTAATCCCATAGTCCAATAATTGTTGCTTCATCCACAAGATTTGTGCACAACAACTCCCATCTGCAATATATTCGGCTTCGGCAGTGCTCGTAGCTATGGAGTTTTGCTTTTTGCTGAACCAAGAGACCAATCTTCCCCCTAAGAACTGGCATGTCCCTGAGGTACTTTTTCGGTCTATTTTACAACCTGCAAAATCTGCATCTGAATAACCAGTTAGTGTAAAATCTCTTTCTTTGGGATACCATAATCCCACATTGATTGTTCCTTTGAGATATCGAATTATCTTCTTGGTTGCAATCAGATGGCTTTCTTTGGGCTTTGATTGGAATCTTGCACATACGCCAACCGAGTAGGATATGTCCGGTCTGCTTGCGGTTAAGTATAGTAACGATCCAATCATCCCTCGATACATCGTTTGATCGACGTCTTGTCCTTCATCATCTTTATCCAATTTTTGAGATGTACTCATGGGAATTTTGACTGAGGATTTTCCATCTATGCCAAATTTCTTGATAAGATCTCTTGTGTACTTGGCTTGATTTATGAAAATTCCTTCTTCAAGTTGCTTGACTTGCAGTCCCAAAAAGTAATTTAATTCTCCCATCATACTCATCTCGAACCTGTTCTGCATGAGCTTAGAAAATTTCTCACATAAAGATTTATCAGTGTTTCCAAAGATAATATCATCAACATAAATTTGTACTAATAAAATGTGATTATTTTCTTGAATTCTAAAGAGGGTTTTATCGACTAAACCTTTGGTGAATCCACAACTAATTAAGAACATTGACAAGGTGTCGTACCAAGCTCGCGGAGCTTGTTTTAACCCATACAATGCCTTCTTTAATTTGTAGACTTGATCACCAACGTCTTTTACCTCAAAATCGGGTGGTTGTTCGACGTAAACTTCTTCTTCAAGTAAGCCATTAAGAAATGCGCTCTTTACGTCCATTTGATATACCACGAAATTCTTGTGCGCTGCGTATGCTAGGAATATCTGGATTGCTTCGAGTCGTGCGACGGGGGCGAACGTCTCATCAAAATCAATTCCTTCTTCTTGTGAATACCCCTTCGCGACTAATCTTGCTTTATTCCTAACAATGATGCCGTCTTCGTTTGCTTTGTTCCTAAAGACCCATTTAGTGCCAATTACATTTTGGTGCGTTGGTCTTGGAACAAGTCTCCATACGTCGTTGCGCTTGAATTGATCTAATTCCTCTTGCATGGCATCTATCCAACTTGGATCGGCTAAAGTTTCATCAATTTCCTTTGGTTCCAGTTGAGATAGAAAGCATGAGAACATTGCATCTTGTTGTTGATTCCTAGTAGATGATCGCATTTTCACTCCGTCACTTGGATCTCCAATGACTAAGTCATGTGTGTGACTTCTTAGCCATTTTCGATTTGGTTGGAAATTTGTTGGATTCTCAGAGTTTCCTTCTTGATGTGATTCCACTTGTTGTGTATTATTGACGGTTGCATCTTCGGGTTCAACTACTGGAATTTCTTCTTGTGCAATTTCA
This sequence comes from Ipomoea nil, assembly GCF_001879475.1. Lineage (NCBI taxonomy): Eukaryota > Viridiplantae > Streptophyta > Magnoliopsida > Solanales > Convolvulaceae > Ipomoea > Ipomoea nil. The sequence goes on from NW_017617831.1 coordinate 103,560, forward strand.
GTTGTGCGTGATATTTCGGGTATCACATTTGATATTGCCTCAATTTGGTGATATCCCATATCACTTGATTCTTCTACTTCCTGCAACACATTGTCTTCGAACAAATCATTAGATTTAATTAAATCACGATTACCTTCATCATTTTTGCCATTATTGTCGTGATTTTCATCGAACACAACGTGAATCGATTCTTCTACCACCATTGTTGATTTGTTGAATATTCTATATGCCTTGCTGGTAGATGAATATCCCAAGAATATTCCTTCGTCCGCTCGCTCGTCAAAAGTCTTTAATTGAGACTTTCCATTAACAAGTACAAAACATTTACAACCAAATGTATGAAAATAGGTGAGATTGAGTTTTCTCCCTTTCCATAATTCATAAGGTGTTTTGTTATAAGACTTGTGGATTAGACTGCGATTTTGAGTATAGCACGCCGTGTTAATCGCTTCTGCCCAAAATCTTTTTGGTAGTCCGGCGGCCGTTATCATGACTCGTGCGACTTCCTTGAGTGTTCGATTTCTTCTTTCAGCTACACCATTTTGTTGCGGCGTTCGTGCGGCAGATAATTGATGTAAAATTCCTTGTGAATTGCAATAAGATTGAATCACTCTGCTCACGAACTCTGTTCCTCGATCGGTTCGTACTGTTGCAATCTTCATGTCTTTTTCGACTTGCAGTAGCTTCAATAGCTCCGGCAACTTTGATAAGACTTCATCCTTTTTCTTGATGAATATTGTCCATGTGTACCTAGAAAAATCATCAACAACAACCAAAGTATATTTCTTACCACTTATACTTACTGGGTCTACTGGACCAAATAAATCCATGTGCAGTAGACTTAAGGGTCTTGATGTTGACTCTTGAGCTTTGACTTTGAATGATGCTTTGATTTGTTTTCCTTTCTGGCATGCATCACAAATTTGATTTTTCTTGAACACAATGTTGGGTAGTCCTTCGACTATATTATTTCTTGCAAGCTTGTTGATGGTTTTGAAATTCAAATGATTTAGCCTTCTGTGCCATTCCCAACAAACTTCATTCGAATTGTTTTCCATCAAGCATACGGATTCCTTCGTTGTACTCCAATCCACAACATACATGTTTTTCTTTCTTGATCCGGCGAGTACGACTTCGTTCGTAGATTCGTCCTTGACTTGACATTTGCCTTTGTAAAATTCTACGAGATATCCCTTGTCGCAAAATTGACTTGTACTAAACAAGTTAAATTTTAATCCTTCGACATAAGATATGTCATCAATTCGTAGACCATTTTTCACAATTGCGCCGGTTCCTTTTGTCATTCCATATCGATCGTTTCCACCGAAAACTACTTTTGGTCCTTCGATACTTTTGAACTCAACTAGACTAGCTTTATTGCCGGTCATATGTCGAGAGCAACCGCTATCGAAATACCAAATTTCCTGCAAGAAAGATTAATTATTTTTAGGTACCCATGCTTGATTGGGTCCTTTTGTGTTAGTAATTTTTGGCATCCAAATCCACCTAGATCCCACTGATCCAAGAGTAGGTGATTTGTAACCATTAAAAACTCTATACTCATAACGCACTTGCGAATAATGCTTTGGTGCGGGTTGGGAAGCAGATAGTTGCTTGATTTTATGAAAAAGAGCAAATCTGGACTTGGTCCATGGTTTGTCATCAAGCGACCAATCTTGTTCTGAGGGATATAATCTCCCAGCCCCAATTCTCGGAATTCTTCCCATATTCCTATGAGGTTTTGTTGCACTAGACTCGTTGGTTCTCTTTGGAGATACAAATTTTTGCCTTTTAAAAATTTGTTGCCTATCCGAGATATTTAATTTTTTATTCGGCTTTGCAACATTTTTCTTGGCATTAATTTGATTACCAATTCCTTGTCTCATTGTGCTATACTGACTTTTCACAAATTTTACCACTGGGACTTTATTAATTAAAGTAGTAGTAGAATTAGTCAGTTTCACAGGGGTTTGAGAACATGATGGATCGTAGCCTAGTCCGGCTTTATCTCCAGCGGGTTTCTGCATGTTTACCATTTTATCCATTATTTTGGATGAATTTGTAAATGATGCGATTACTTCCCGAAGGTTATGTTCTCGAACCACTCTAGCTTTGCACTCTTCTTGAAGTCGAACATTTTCGGCTTTCAAATTACTCATTTCATTTAGAGCATTTTGCAATTTTTGTGACATTTCTTCCTTTTCAAGAATTAACGTATTATTGCGCTCTTTGATTTGAGTATGAGTGGCCATGACTTTTTGACAATCTTCCATAAGACTTTGAAATGATTCTTGAGTCTGGAAAGAAGTGTCAACTGAACTAAAAGAACTAAAAGAGCTAGAAGATACCTCTTCGTCGATTTCACGCGCCATATAGCATTCTTCATGTTCGGATGTCTTGCCCACTAGGCATAGTAGCGCCGTATCTTCTTGTGATGAATCACTCTCGTCACTAGATGATTCTTCGGATTCACTTGCTTCTAACGGATCGCTTATTAGTGCCTTTCGTTTGCCCTTTTTGAATTTCTTCTCTTTGGATTTGTATTCCACCTTTGGAGAAGTATTCGAATTTTTGTCCGCCTTGGGGTGTGGACATTCGGCCATAAAATGTCCAGGCTTTCTACAATTGTAACACACGTTTGTGTTATCTTCGACCGGTTCCCTTCTTGATCTTCTATTTTCTCGAAAGAAATTTCCTTGTGGTGATCCTTTGTTCTTTCGCATGAACTTCTTGAATTTCCTAACAAATAGAGAAAATTGTTCGTCAGATAAAAAATCATTATTTGCTACTGACCTTGATGTTGAGGGTTGTTCGGCCATCAATGCGGATGTTCGTTCATCACGTTCTTCCTCGACTCGTGTCTTCATTTCGAACTCATACGCCTTAAGATCACTAAAGAGTTTATCCGTAGATAATGTCCTTAGATCTCTATGATCGCGCATTGCGGTCACCTTCATATCCCAATTTGTAGGTAGTCCGCGTAACACTTTGAGCGATATTTCTTTCTGGGTAATGGTCTTTCCCAGATCCGTGATTTCTCCAAGAATTTTGATCAATCGAGCTTCCATGTCGGTGATGCTTTCGTTCGGTAGCATTTTGAAATCTTCGAACCTCTTCATGGCAATGGTTAGTTTGTTGTCTTTTTCTTGTTCATCGCCTTCACCGATACTAATGAGAGTATCCCATATTTCTTTTGCTGTGGTGCACTTTCGAATCTTTGGAAAAATGGTGTCATCGACCGCTCTGAACAAAATATCTTTGGCAATGTTGTCCAAATTATTTCGCCCTCTATTTTCCTTTGTCCACTCCATTTTTGGCTTTGGAATATATCGTGGAGCATTTGGAGTTAGTGTGGCGGCAGTGTTAACTTCCATAATTTGGATAGGACCATTTGCGATGACTTCCCACATTTCGTCATTTAAAGCAGATAAGTCACCTGCATACGTATTTTCCAATCATCAAATTTATCAAGTGAGAAAAGTAAATTTTGAGCAAGAGCCATATCTCTCTTCATCTTGAAGATTTTGAGATCTATCTAGCAGTAAAAATTGACTCAAATAGACAACCGCTCTAATACCACTTGTTGGTCCCAAAAGGGTGGCGAGAAGTCTAGAGGGGGGGGGGGGGGGTGAATAGACTTCTCTAACTTTTTAAACTTTCTTCAAAAACACACAGGGCAAATAACACTTTGATAATTTCAACTCTAAGTAACAAGCATCAACAAGATAAACAACTTAGAGTGTGCAGCGGAATAAGTAGTGGTAAAGTGTTATGCTTAATTAGTGCGGTGCTCAAAGAGAGATTCTAAACATGCAACACGTTAGAAACACTTGATATGGTTCAAGGATGATGTACGTAAAGTTTGGCTTGCATGCAAACGTGGGAACTATCAAACCCAGACATATAAAGATAAGCGATAAATCGTAATCGGGTTAGTTCGCAGTTAGAATAAGCATGCACAAAATATATGAGCAGTAAGTAAGTAGAGAGAGAGATTTATAGTGGTTCAGAGGTGGTGTAATCCTCCTAGTCCACTCTTCTCCTTTCACTTCAAGGAGGAAATTCACTATTCTTCGATCACCCAGATACAATAGTGAATAAGTGTCCACCGACACTTCTCCGAGTGCTTCGCACAAAGCTACACTCCTCCAAGGTTTTTCGCAAGCTCCTCTTGTTACTCCGCCTTCCCGAGTACTTCGCACCAAGCTGTACTCCTACACCACGAGAACTACGCACAAAGCTACGTCCTCCAAGGGTTTTCACAAGCTCCTCTTGTTACTCTGCCCTTCACCACGAGTGCTACGCACAAAGCTACACTCAACCAGGGTTTTTCACTCTCTCTAGTTACTCCGCCCTCTTTCTACACTCAGTAGAGAAATCTACAAAGAGATAAAATTTTTCTCTCACTCAGACTTGAATTCTATCGTGTATAGCTCAATATATTGTTTCTTGGCTGATATAAATATTGCTTGCTTTTCTCTTGCTTGTATATCTCAATTTTCAGCCGTGTTCAAGCCCCTTTGTCTTCAAGTCTGCTTGGACAATTTATAGCTAGTGAAAGCTATTTGCCCGTTGATCAACTTTCGATCTCGATCGTCCATTTTGAATTGTAGTTGATCAGATAATATTGTCAACTTGATCTGAAATATTAGGTAGATGTCATTTCTCCTTTTGTCAGATGATTTGAATAATTTGTCCGTTGCCGTTTCTTGAATTTTGTAGCCTCCAGAATTTGAATAAATTCGGCACGGCAATCTTTGACATTTCTGGTCCTTCATAAATACTCTGACATGTCAAGTTGATCAAATAATTTATCTGCTGATTCTTGCTTGAGTAAAAAATAATTTCTCCGCGAATCAGCCTTCTTTGAGCATCTTCGGTTCCTCCGTAAAAACTTGATGTTCAGATGAAAATATATCAGATATTTTCTCCTTCATGATCTTTGTAAAATAATATACTGGAACCTCTGTAAAAGCTTCACTGTTGTTCATGGTGAGATGCTCTGTTTCGAATTTCTAGCTTGGTTCACCATACTTGGTGTGTTTCTCCATATGGTGCATGGCTTTTGTGAGACTTGAGCATTTTACTTAGTCTCCATATTCTTAGCTAGTCTCTATTTTAGAGAGTCTCTCATACGATTTTGGTATACTTTAAGTTAGTCTCCCATACGGTATACGGTCCAATATACTTGACCTTGAGCTAGTCTCCCATACGGTTATACGGTCCAAGCTAGTCTCCCAAGCTTAAAAATGCTTCACTTGAGATTTGAACTTAGGATCATTTGGCATAGCTCACACGTGTTTCTTCCAACTCCTCTAGCATGGTTCTTAGTGATTTATTCGCATCATAATTGTGTTAAGCTATAATCCCGCTTAACATCTAAAATCAACTTGTGATTTTCCAGACTTGTACATGGGTTGCATGATATGGGTGCACCATACTCCGTAGACTCAAACTGACTCAAATAGAATAAAAATGGAGACTACTTGATTTTTCAAAAATACATTCGGCTCATCAAAATTTACAATATATTCCTAACACTTTTCTTTGCCAACCAAACCGCCAACTTGATTTCACACTCACACCAAATACTAATTTCGAATTTTTTATTAAAATAAAAATAAAAATAAAAAACAAACCCCTAACATTCAATTTGCACACGCCGTAGCACATATACGCACACACTACCCTGTTACATTTGACCGCACAAACCAAATTTATTTCTCACGCTGGACCACACAAAAACAAATAAACAATATTGTCCCAAACTTTTTCCTTTAAACTCACACCAAAATTATGCACTCATGCAAACACCAAATTTTTATTTCGGATATAAAACCCCCAAAAAAGACCCCATTAATTCAATTTGCACACGCCAAAGCATATTAACGCACACACTACCGTAATATATAATTTATAGGCGAAAAAAAAACTTTTTTACTCTTTAAATCTTTTCACAAACAACCCACCAACATGAATTCACGGTCACACCAAATACTAATTTTGGCTTTATAAAAAAAATAAAAATCATACATTCAATTTGCACACGCCATAGCATATATTCGCACACACTACCGTACTATATTCCACAGGTCGGGGAAAAAAAAAGAAGGCGGTTTACACTTTAAATAATTTTCTTTAAATAAAAACAACGTCATGAATTCGCACACACCAAATAAAAAATTAAGAAAAACCAAAAAACAACTTTCAAATAATAATTACCTTTGTGTTGATAATATTCTGAATACATATGCAAGTTAATTTGCAATATAAATTGTCATGGAGTATATAACCAAAACAAAACATTAATTTGTCTAACATTATATTATACGCAGTAAAATGTTAATTTGCAATATAAATTGTCATGGAGTATATAACCAAAACAAAACATTAATTTGTCTAACATTATATTATACGCAGTAAAATGCTCAAACCGTAACCTAATAATTATTACCATTCATATTTAGTCTATTATTATGCTAATTATTACATTATTATTCTAACCAAAAATAACCACACTAACACAATTACTCATTTCTCCTTATGCTTAAAATCTATCCATAATTAATTGATATAACTCTTTCAATCTCAACCATCAATTTTAAATGAGTTAATGGATGTGATATGGCCTCATGATCTCATTTGTAATAGGGACCTCATGGGAACCAAAGCCTATATGTATATATATATATATACACACACACACACACACACACACACACACACACACACACACACACACACACATATATATATATATATATATATATATATATATATATATATATATATATATAAAATCGCACTCAGGTGCGAATGCTTCGCCCAGGCGCGAAATAGGAATGAATTATGTTCGTCCACGTGTCCAGATCTAATGGATGAGAAACACTGATTTTAAAAAAAAATGCGGTGACATTTTCGTAAATAATTGAACATCGAAGTGCAATTAAAATGTATTACAAGTGCATGTAAAACGTATTATAGGTGCAAGTAAAAATTTACACTGAGCATCAATACTAAGTGCACATATAGTTATAAGTAGTTGCACCTAGGTGCATGAATGTTTGCGGGTGGGTTTCATGGGTATTACTACCCGCTGAACTCAGATCAATGAATGTTAACAAGGCAAAATTACATGCACTTACAGGTGAAAATAGGTGCACCTATAATTATAAGTAGTTGCACCTATAGTTATAAATAGTTGTACCTATAGTTATAAGTAGGTGCACCCAGGTGCATGAATGTTTGCGGGAAGTGAATGTTAACAAGACAAAATTACATGCACTTATAGGTGAAAGTAGGTGCAATTGTAAGTGATTTTACTTGCACTTCGATGTTTAATTATTTACGAAAATGCCACCGCATTTTTTTAAAGTTATTAGATCTAGACACGTGTCGCGTGCTGATTCGTTCGCATATTCCTTCCTGGGCACTTATTCGCACCTGAGTGCATCCCTATATATATATATATATATATATATATATATATATATATATATATATATATTGTCCGTGCATCGCACGGGTAGAGTACTAGTATATATAAAGGAAGCCGGTTCTTATCAAAAATAAATATCAAAATCGTTTTTCAGCCACAATATTCTACCGCGTCGTTTTCCTTTAGCTTATAAAGTCTGATTTCAAAAAAAATAAAAAATTCTCCCGCATATTTAGATTGTGATAAGATAGTTGTGATCTTATTCCTACAATTTAGGGTAGTGGACTATTATATACTCCATATTTAGTGTTGTAATCAGATTGGGTTGCGTGTAGAAGTAGTGTGGATGGGTATGTGATTGCTTACAAGCACATGCACTCTATTATTATTTATACATTGCTCCCGCTCACTTCCTCGGCTATAAATACATGCTTATTGTGAGTGTTGAGCTTCAATGCAAAAACAAAGCTAATTGTGGTAAATTACAAGGTTGAGATTGCTGATCCCTTATGAAATTCAAATAGAAATCTAAGTTGTCAAAGATCCTGTTTAATGCTCTGTTCTGTTTTCTGCCTTGCAGTGTCATCATGTCTGGCCAGTTTATTGTGGGATGTCAGCGGTTGCGTTGTCTGCGTTCTTACGTTGTTACTGAAAACAAAGGTGAAAAGTTAATAAGAAGTCAAAAATGTATATTTCATGATCAAGAGGTTGTTAGAAATACACAAAACTATACATGTAATCTAACCTTATAGCGGAAGCATATGATCAAGTATCTCCAGCCATAGTTGTAATCTTCGTTGCATTGTTTGAAGAACAGTAAATAATTTTAGGATTTTGTCTACCACTGGTCTCCTGTACAACTAGATGGTGTAGTGTCAAGTCACAGGAGCAGTGGGAGGACCATACACATATATATAACCTACGTGCCATCATTATAGGTTAAGTAATGGAAATCGTTACTTCCGTTTCAAACCACAACATTATGACCATAAATGGCCTATTAACTTGCACCACTTAATGGTGACATAATGAAAATGTTACATTCTCCCACTTGGTGCAAGTATTAACTCAAAGAAGCAAAAAACATGAACCATAGAGATAGTTCCTCTTAATGAGAGTAGTATCCACTTATGATTACAATGTAACTTCTTCTCTAAGTACCTTATGTGGTATAAAACTTAATGAATAAACCTTATGTTCATTCTTGATTATAATTAGTTATCAAAAACTAATTATTGCCGCAATGGCTAAATTTGGCCTAATAAACTTGCACAACTTCATTTGTACAATATTAATGAAAAATGTTACAATTTTCCACTTGGTGCAAGTATTGGCACAACCTTTGTTGAAGATCAAAAAACATGAATCATAGTGGTATGTCCTCTAAATTAAAAGGTGAGTAATACCATCTATGCATCACATGCATTTTGATTCCCAACTCAGGTCCTTTATGAATAAACCCTACGTTTACTCTTGGTCCAACCTTATAGATGTTTCTCAAATAAATATGCGCATAACCATAGGAGAAACCATCCAAATTACATAGCGGTGACAACATAAATGTACGTACAATATTAGTCACATAATAAGTTCCATGTACCATGTACGATCCCTAAAATTCTTATAGGCATGCCTTAAGTAGGGATCCGAAACTATTAGCAAAATGCTAATATATTACATGACTAACTCATTATTTTTAATATTATCGGTGACATCTAAGTTTTCAGAGTTGACACGTCTGTCACTCCTACTCTCATTAATCTTAGCCAAAAGATAATAATTGAGTAGTTCATATTCCAACGACTTAGATAACAAATTCATGAGTCTAAGCCCACAAAATGGAACGTTAAGCATACACCTTATAAACAATCTCCAAAATAAAAAAAAGAAGTCCAACTTTTATGCCTGAGAGCAACAACGAGGATTTATTAATGTAACTTTATGAAACAATAAAAAAAAAAGTATTGTATCATCATAAAAACAAAACAAAAAAAAAATCCTCAAGATTCATCTATATGAACCAACATCATGAGTCTTTGCATGCAGAGGCGGACCTATAGTGGGGGCAGTGGGGTCAGCTGCCCCCACTCACCCCACCCCCACCCCTTATATAACCCTTGTATGTATATGTGTATATATAGTAGAAGTTTTAGTATAAGTATTAAAAAATAGAGAAATGACAACAGAATGTGCCTTAGCCTAGTTGGCTGAGCGCATGGTTGGCTTAAAGGTAGGCCAGGGCTTGAATCAACATCTGAGCGTGTGGTTACTTTCAATATTTTTTGACATTTTATTTCGCATTTTCACCATTAACACTACCTTTTCTCATCATTTCACATTTTCAATATTATTAATAGTGCATATTGCTTCAACACAATAATATAATCTTCATTATTTCACATTTTCAATATTATTAATAGTGCATATTGTTTCAACACAATAATATAATCTTCATTTATATTAATAATGAGATGAGATGTATAATTTATAATGGATCTTTTATTCAAATTATTTTATCAAATTGATTATATTCATATTTTGTTATGAATATTTTTATAATGTTTTGATGTGTTTTATAATTTTCCTATATCCAACATTATTTATGGTTATACTTTTTAAGTGTTTCATTTTTTTTTTCTAATTATCAATTTTCCTTTAATATTTTGCCCCCATTGAAAAAAATTCCTGGGTCCGCCATTGTTTGCATGCTTTATGTCTCTCAATATTGAATCTTAAACCTTTTAAATCTTTAATGGCCCAAGATCAATTTGATGAGACGAAAGACTCCAATAAATGCTAAAGAATCTAACTCGTGATAGTTCACCATAAACTTAATGTCATTGTTATAATAAAAACTATTAATGTTGTTACAACATTTTCAGAAATATGTTGCACAACTTGTTGTTCAACAAATTGAACTATTGATTTTATAATAACAAGACAAGGTGTCTTATCCTTGAAGTGGATCAATCTTGAAATGGGACATCTTTAATGATCTTTCCAAATGATCACTCCCACTGATCAAACCATTACTCCCACTAATAAAGTTATTCTTGAGTATAAATGATATACACACTGATGATCCTCAAGTCCAACTAATTTAACAAGGATTATAATTCCCCACCATAGTTGGACATTTAAATATGTACATGTAACAGGCACAATTTCCAACTATTTAAACAAATTAAATTGCTTTAGTTGAAATTTGGCTAGATATGTACAATTCCAATATAAGGATCCAAAAGTATATCATGTCCAAATTCAAAAGCTCTATTGTGGTTGGGCTGAAAAACCAAGTAAGCCACATACAGTAACAATTTCAAGTTACTAAAGTTTTGGAGTTTTAATGAAATACATGTGTTGCCAATGCAACCCATGTGGCATAGAATTATAACTGGCCTTAAAGCTATAAATTCTAAAATTGGTATGATAAAATTTTATCTTGATCATCAATTTAAACAGAAAAATCCAGTGACATAAAACTTGTCTGTAGGCTAAAGATTTATTCAAATAGATTCAATTGGGACTTTATGATAATCAAATAGAAGAATCTAGTGACACAAAACTTGCCTGTGGGCTAAAGTTTTGTTCAATTAGACTCAACTAAAATTTTATGATAAAATTATTATCAAAAGGGATAGAAGAATCTAGTGACATAAAACTTTCCTGTGGGTTAAAGTTTTATTCAATTAGATCAATCTATAACTTTATGATAAAACTATCAAACCATGTTCCTTTTCTTAATCCCTGTGGGTAAATTAAGAAATATGATTTGATATTTTATCTTGACTATTTACATTAATATAATAAAATTCCTGTGGGTAGATTTTATTATAATTTATGTAATTAGTCACAAAGTGATCAAAATAACTTAATAATTTCAGTTATGAAATTGTATTGATCACTTGATATTTGTACACAAAAGAATATTAATGTACCAAGTTATTAACCCAAATTTCTTCCATACATAATAAATACACATAAAAGAAACTATACTAATACCACAAAATGTACACATAAAAATACTTTTAAATATGTACATATATCATAACTTTATGATAGAAGACGCCAATTTATTTATATTAAAACCATATGTTAAATTAATTGACCTTCCTATCTGTAATGATAAAACTCACCAAAACTATATTCTGATGCATAATTGCCTGTGTGTTAAATTATGATCATAGTTTGGTGTTTTTACCCTAATTAATTATATAAACATAATAAAATTGTCTGTGGGCTAAAGTTTATTATATCATATAATTAATCACAATCAATACGTCTATGACTGTATGTGATCTCACAAAATTTCAATTAATCAAAGATATCATGGCTACTACTTAATTAACCAAAATTATAAGATCACTAGACAATTTTCTTAATATCTTAGGCATCAACTTTAAAGCCTAAAAATAATTATGCAACAATATGATAAACAATTCCAAGTGCACTCCCATGAATGTTGGTTGGGACGGAGCCTCATTAAAAATAACCAACTCCTTAGACAGAGTAATGTTTCAAGGGAACTAGTAGCACATTGGCCCCTTCACGAGAAACTTTTCACCTGTTTATGTTTTCTCACACTAAAGGCATAATTGACGAGTAATCTTTCCAAGTCTTTAATAGTTCACATATGGAAAGATTTGATCTAAGGTGAACAATTTAGAAGGTCTAAAAGTGCTTAAACATAATGCACTACCGTATATAATTCTACACACAAAGTTCACGCTAACAAGGAATTATTATAATTCATAACTTATGCAGCGCAATTCAAAAGGCATAATTAAATTCACATAACTAGAAAATATAATGTTATCCTAGTGAACGATTAATGTGAAATTCAATATGCTCATATCCAAATAAATTGTACACCATAGCAACAATTTAAAATGAGCTATAAAACTATTATTCAAATAACAACATAAATCCAAAACTTTAGGGATTATAAAATTTGAATAATAATTTAAAATAACCATATACTTTTCAATTATTGAAAAGTTTTAGCTTGTAGGCCCAATACAAAAAAGATTCAATGCATATAGTAAACTTTATGAAAACTAGTTTAAAATTGTAAATTCTAACCATATCAAAACCATATAATATGTTGACATTTACGAATTAAATTCTCCCAAAACTAAATTGCATAATTTAAACAATAATATTATGCACTTTATTTAATTATATGCATAAAACAAACTTTAAAAATATGAATATAAAATCTTCATACTTAATCAAAGTGGGCATCACAATCCAAAAACAATAATGATAATATAACAATGTCACGACATATTAATTCCTCAGTTCAAAAACGATAATCATTATTAATGTAATAACAATTACGTGACAGTAATGACTGAACAATCAATTTCCTCAATCGTAACCTCTGACATTTAATAGTAATGACCATAAAATGATATTATCATTATTAACACATATATGTTTTGGATCAAGAATGAAATGGTTTCAAAATTATGATTACAAATCATACTATCAAAATCCAAAACAAATGATGATGGTAACGACACAAAGCATTAATCCATCGGTTCAAAAACCAATAATCGTTATTACTATAATAATTCTAATAATTATTATATAACAGTAATAACGGAATAATCAATTTTCTTAATTGTAACCGATCAACATTTAATTATAATAATGATCATCATTATTATTAAATGTTACATAATATCATAATTATTACTATATAAAAGTTTTAGACAAGCAAATTCAAATGAATTTCAAAATATGATTCTTAACATCATAATCAAAAAATATTATGGCAAGACTGAAATAGAAAATAATATCCAATAGCCATAAACATATGCATTTTCCAAATTGTGATACAAAATCACAAACCATAGTTAAGAATATTATCAAATTATGACAAAATTACAAAATTCAAAAATTGCAATTAATAGCCATAATATTAAAATAATTAGGTGATTTAACATGGAAAATCAATTGCTGAAACTCCTATTTTAAAACATTTTCAGAAACCTTTTAAAAACTTAATACACCCAAGATAGGTCTCAAATAGCTTGTTAAAAAAGGTTTTAAAGTCCCAAGTGAAATTAGGACTAAAAAATGCTCAAAATTAAATGAGAAACCAAACAAGCTTTCTAAATAGGCTATAAAATCCAAAATTAGCCTAAGGATCCAAAATTGAATACAATTTAATATAAAGACTATGAGTTAATAATATGCTATATCCAATCTTAATATGCTTTTCTAAATGTACAATTATAACAAAATAATTTATGAATATACAAAGCATGCTTGGATTTTGCATATTAACATAATATTAACTCATAAATCCTAAAACAAATTGCAATAATTCAGACAATTTAACAAGCACCTCAATATTAAATTAAAATTCAAGTAGCAAATTTATTACTTAATATTTGCTCAAAAATTGAATAATGTTGTAATTCGGCCTATCAACTTGTTAGTTCTCGCGTGATAGTTGTACGGTAACGCATCGACTGTATGTATGAAGAATATTGCAATATGGAATGGAAGAGTAGAGAGAAAAATATAACACAAGAATGTAGAACTCAAGAACACAAGTTCTATCTTTCATTATGCCTTGAACATGTATATATATACATCCATATAACCCTTCATTTTCTATAACATAAATAATTGAATAAATATAATGCAAATGAAAGGTCTTGTGATAATGGCCATAATAATAATAATATTTATAACAAATAATAATTTAATTGTGACAAGAATTACTGTACTTGTACTAATAATAACAATAATTCAATCACAAATAATATCATAAATAATCTTAATTTGAAAATTTTTAATGCCAAAATTAAATACTAAAGGGCATCAATATTTCAAAACAACCAATTACCCTACATCATCCATTTACCATTTGCCAAAATAATATACAATATTAATTAAGGTAATATAATTATGGTAAAGAATTTTATGATTTTGTCTACCACTGGTCTCCTGTACAACTAGCTAGATGGTGTAGTGTCAAGTCACAGGAGCAGTGGGAGGACCATACACATATATATAACCTACGTGCCATCATTATAGGTTAAGTAACAGAAACCGTTACTTCCGTTTCAAACCACAACATTATGTCCATAAATGGCCTATTAACTTGCACCACTTAATGGTGACACAATGGAAATGTTACAGAGGTTTGTCAATTATATCTATATCTACCATTGTTTGAATTCTTATTCTTATGTTTGGCACCTCTTATATTTTTAATATCTAAGTTTGTTGTTTACCACTTTTGTTCTAAATACAGGGTCTGTTCATCCATGTCCATATACCTAAGGATGTTGTGGCAAAATATAAAAACATATTCAAGGAGGGTAAATTGTATGGAATTAGAAACTTCTTATGCATCACTAACTTCTTCAAGTATAAAACAAGCCCTCATCGTTACATGATGAAGATCAAACATGATACACTTGTGAAGGAATATAAGCGTGTGAATTTCCCCAAAACAATGTTTCGCTTCAAGAGTTTTGAAGACATACTTTCAAAGCACGGAATTGATGAGAAAGTCTTGATAGGCTATATTTTTTTAAAAAAAATCTAAAGTCAATATGATTTATTACCTCTATTGTGATGTTATGTTTTATTTAACTACTATGCTGTTTTTTCTAAATTCAGATGTCATTGGTCGTATTGTGGAGATATATTATCCATTGGAGAAGCTAATAGCAGGGAAGAAGGCTAGACTAATTTACTTTGTGCTTGAAGATTCTAGGTATGAATCCTAATTCTGATTGGTCTCTCTAATTTTGATTATAAACTTCTATCTTATGCTTTTTCTGCTGGTTTTAAAATGGTATGTAGTCAGAGGCAGATTAAGTGTACATTGTGGGATGAGCATGTGGACCAACTAACTCCATACTTCAACTCAGTTGCTAAGGATTCAGTTATACTGTTGATTCAGCTCTGCAGAGCTAAATTCATGGACAACGAGTTATATCTCTATTTACTTCTTCTATGTTTTTGGTTTATCTATTTTCCTCTATTTTACATTATTCGTAATAGTTATTAGTAATTACTAATGAGTAAACTAAATGAAAACTGGCTCTGAATATTAAAAAAAAAAAACACATGAAACTGTTGCAGTCATTATTAAACAACCATTAATAAACAGTGATACATAAGTAAACATTCATTTATAATATGCCCAAAACAGTCGGAAATAAACAATTTAGAATAAATAGGCAAAACCAGTCATTAGCGCATTTGCAGTTCATTTAATGTCCACACACTCATGCAAAGAATTCCGTAATCTATTTTTAGTGTTCTGCTTAATAACTCAATTGTGTGTTACCACTTTTTTTTTTTTTTTTTTGATGTAAACCACAATGTGGTCCGGGTCTTTCTCTGTCCGTTTAACGGTCCAGGTCCACCCGGTTCGCTCCGAGAGACACTAAAACAGGCCCAAAGGGAATCATCACTTGTGGGAATCAAACCCGGGTTATCCCGAAATTCTCCCATACAAAGAGAGCTCATTTGCCACTTGAACTACCCTGTTGGGTTGTTACTAATTTTTATTTACATGTTCTCTATTATTAGTTTTACCAGTAATCATACACCTTTAGGGTGTATAGATTATGAAACCAGATTGTCTGATGGTAGTTTTGGCACTGCTGTGCATCCTAAAATTGTGTTGGTCAGTTATATTCAAGATATATACTCCAAAAAATAGGTAATCTCTTCTTCTTCTTCTTCTTCTTTTTTTTTTTTTTTTTTTTGTATTCTCTACTGGCCTTTTTTTTTTTTCTACTTTATTTATTTAACTCAATCTTACTTGCAGCTAGGGGAGTATTGGGTGGCAGGTATAATTGTTGATGTAGAGAGTTTAAGTGACGGGTATTACATTTCTTGCAAGAGTAATTCTTGCAAGAAAAAGCTTGGTTCTGATGGTGGTATGATGTATTGTGCTGGGTGTAAGAGTTCTTGGCATGAGGGAGTTGTGAGGTATAGGCTTATTATCTGTGTTGCTGATCATACTAGGGATGCTCCTATACTGATGTGGGATCGTGATTGTGCGGAATTGGTTGCTCCTATGCTGATGTGGGATCGTGAATGTGCGGAATTGGTTGGTTTGTCAGCTTGTGAATTAAAGGCTAAGTATGCAGTGGTAGGTATTTCTATGTCACATACCTATGTGCTTAAATGGTGAATTCACTAAATAGGCTGTGCATGTGTTTTCTGTTTTTAAAACTTTGTAGGGGAATGGTTGTATTCCATTTCCATCTGAGTTATGGTGTTTGCGTGGCATGTCAATGCTGTTTCGGATTGCTATGAAGAAAGAGAAGGTTGAGAGTTACTATTCCGCATTCACAGTACTTAGGATTTGCAGGGATGAAGCATCTCTTACACAGTACTGCTTGAGTCTCTCAGCTGGTATTTTACAACCAACCATTGGTCCAGGTGATGTAGGTGGTTTTCTGGATGAGGATGAGGATGGTGATGTCGGTTCTGAGGTATATTCTTCTATCATTGTTTGGTTAATTTTGTCACTATGGTCTTATTCATTGGCCCTAATGTTATTTCGTACAGGAATGCTTTGGTACTCATAATGAAGAATGTGTTGAGGTGGATGATGGTTCTCAAGGTGTCAAGGTGGACAAGTTTCGTGGCTTAGATGACATTGAACCTGGTGTAGGTGTTAGTGGTGCTGTTTTGCCTCTTAAGAGGTCTCTATTTAAAGACTTTGTGGATGTTGGGACTTCAAAGAAGGCTAAGGAAGTGGTGGTTAAGGAAGAAAAGGTTATTCTATCTTTTTAAATGTAATGTAGAAGTACTAAGTGTTGACTGGCTGCTGTTTTTTGCTATTCCTTTTTGGTGTTTAAGGTTAGAAAATTGCTTAAGCTACAATGTACTCTTAGAAAATAGATATAGTCTATTTTCCTATTTTGTCATTTCTCTTTTGGAAGCTGTATTAGCAAGAGTGCCTATTGTACCTATCCTTAGTAGAAGCCAGTAAGGTCTTTGTAATCTACTTAGTTATCTAATGTGAAATTACCTACTTATGATTAGAAGCTAATCATTGCAATTAACCTATATAGTGAGAAGTATTCAAATAAATAATTCAAACACATTATGGAGCTTTGCATCAAAGTATACAAGTAATCGAATCTGGAAAGGGAAAAAGAATTGTAATGTTTTTAAAAAAGAGCTCTATAAAGAAAAAAAATATTGGAAAATTATATATACATACAGTTGTTCACAAGTAATTGGGAAAAAAGTATCAAATACTTTTTTTTTTTTGTATAAAATTTAATGTTTAATTTCAAATTGTCAGTAGGAGTAGATTGTAAAAAAAGAAAAAAAAAACTTTTAAAATTTGTCTAGCAATAGTTCCATTTGTCTAGAATCCAGAAATTTATAATTCCATTTTTCTTGCAATGCTTCAAATTATTTAGAACACATTTACAAAATACTAATGTCCTTCCAAAGTAAATTTCTGAAAATATATTTATAATCATAGTCATATATATTTAATAAATGAACTTTTTAATACTTTTGGCTGCAAAGTCCTAATAAAATTGCTTAAATATATCAAGTAGTAGTATAAAAGAATTTGATTGTTGTCAATATAAAACAATGGCATCATATTCCTTTTTTCATCATTTGCCTCTATTTTAAAAGTATTAGTAATTAGTATTGGGTAAAATAAATGAGAACTGTCTCAAAAAAAAAAAAAAAAAAAAAAAAAACAAGCACATATAAATTTTTCAGTCAAATTCAAGGTGCACAATACTCAATACATACAGGTACAAATTGTTTTTAAATACACCTATAGCTTCTATCAAGCATTAATTGTTGATTGTAAGGTTTGAAAAATGTAACTATTTGTTGATAGTGACTTCTTTTCATCTCTATTCAATTTCCTAACTGCCTCTTAAGAGGTCTCTATTTAAAGACTTTGTGGATGTTGGGACTTCAAAGAAGGCTAAGGAAGTGGTGGTTAAGGAAGAAAAGTAATAGGTTATTCTATCTTTTTAAATGTAATGTAGAAGTACTAAGTGTTGACTGGCGGCTGTGTTTTGATATTCCTTTTTGGTGTTTAAGGCTAGAAAATTGCTTAAGCTACAATGTACTCTTAGAAAATAGATATAGTCTATTTTCCTATTTTGTGATTGCTCTTTTGGAAGCTGTATTAGCAAGAGTACCTAATGTACTTATCCTTAGTAGCAGCCAGTAAGGTCTTTGTAATCTACTTAGTTTTCTAATGTGAAATTACCTACTTATGATTAGAAGCTAATCATTGCAGTTAACCTATACAGTGAGAAGTATTCAAATAAATAATCCAAACACATAATGAAGCTTTGCATCAAAGTATACAAGTAATCGAATCTGGAAAGGGAAAAAGAATTGTAATGTTTCTAAAAAAGAGCTCTATAAAGGAAAAAAATGTTGAAAAATTATATATACATACAGTTGTTCACAAGAAATTGGAAAAAAAAAAGTATCAAACACCTTTTTTCGTATAAAGTTTAATGTTTAACTTCAAATTGTTAGTAGGAGTAGATTGGTAAAAAAAAAAAAAAATGCTTTTAAAATTTCTCTAGCAATAATTCCATTTGTCTAGAATCCAGAAATTTATAATTCTATTTTTCTTGCAATGCTTCAAATAATTTAAAACACATTTACAAAATACCATGTCCTTCCAAAAAAAACAAACACATATAAATTTTCCAGTCAAATTGAAGGTGCACAATACTCAATACATACAGGTACAAATTGTTTTTAAATACACCTATAGCTTCTATCAAGCATTAATTGTTGATGGTAAGGTTTGACTAATGTAACTATTTGTTGATACTTGATAGTGACTTCTTTTCATCTCTATTCAATTTCCTAACTATATATGCATAGCATTTAAACAGAGCATCTACATGCATTCAATTCATTCCCTACCCAAATTTTGCAGGTCTCCAACAAACTATTGCAACAATAATGAAAAATTGAAAGGCTCAATTACAATATGTGGAAAAAGGAAATTGGAGGAAGAAAGTAAAGGTATTATTTTAACATACATGTTTTCCTTCTTTGTAATTTTATCAAATAAATAGTAACTTAAGACCTGCAAAACTTTGCCTCAACTTTTCTGCTTTTATGTTTGGATTAATATTTGATGCACCGCCAATGTATAGATGCTATACACCGGCGGTGAAGGAGGGAATGACACATCATTAAAAATTAAATTCAATTTTAATTGGGTCCTTTTTTGCAAAATATCTAACACTTTAATTTTTTAGGAAACTCTTTTATTTCAAGTAATATAATATATCTACTTTCCTCTCTCTCTCTCTCTCTCTCTCTCTATATATATATATATATATATATATATATATATATATATATATATATAATGATAACAAATTCTAAAACCTGTAAAAGAATTAGACATTCATTACTACATGTTTTAGACCCAAAACCTATAAATCAATTTACAAAATCAACATTTCCACTTTATATCAAAAGTATAGTTTTTTAGAGTTTACAAATTACCAAAAAAAAATAAAAAAAAATTATTAAAAATCAATAGCTTACAAGATAATTTCAACAATAAAAAATAGGTATAAAAAACAACTTACCGAAGAGAACTCTTTACTAATGGAATACTAATCAAGATTCTGATAGAGAAAATTTGAATTTTGATGAATATATATTCATACAAGATGTTGCAATTGTTTCTAATAGTGACTAAGGTTGTAATTTAAATTTAGGAGTTTAGGGGTTTAAATAGATTTAGAAGTTAAGATAGATATAGGAAATTAGATGATTTTTGTTAATTAAAATTAAAGAATTCTCAATTATAAATATAATAATTTAGAAATTTATTTTTAAATATAAATTATTATTATTTTTTGAAAGCTACTAGTTCTATTACATTGTAGTATCTGTTCATATACTTTCTCAACCTACTGAAACACAAAGAACCAATAACGCCTCCACTGAGGCTCGAACTCATAATCTTCCAATTGGAAGTCCAACTCGGATACCATTAGACCACATAGTCCTGGTAAATATAAATTAGAATTATTAATTATAATATAATAGTTTAACTCATTGTTAACTAATTGTTGTTAACTAATTGTTTTACGCTTTAGAATCTGTTTTTTTTTTTTAAACTAAAAATTAAAGATATATATAACCATTCTAAAACCTGTAGTAATGAATGTCTAATTATATATATATATATATATATATATATATATATATATATATATATATAGGAAAGTAGATATATTATTTTTAATTTTTAATGATGTGTCATTCCCTCCTTCACCGCCGGTGTATAACATCTATACACTGGCGGTGCATCAAATATTAATCCTTTATGTTTCTATCTGCAATATAAATTGCAGTTCTTTATATGTATGTGCTGAAACATACTCAGTTTGTATATATATGTAAAGAAATTAAGGTAAATTTTACCATTTTAGGAGATTGTTGCCTGTGTGTGTTTGAATGTTCTGTGAGTCTTCGCAATTTGGAATTCCTTTGCTATAGGTTGTTGACCAAATGACTACACCAGTATAAACAAATAATACAAAGCTCATATTAGTACCAAACAATGAAACTTAACTTAAGCTCATATTAGCATACAGGAACACTGGATGCAATTATTAGACAAACACAGAGATAATGTCCTCTTTAATTTTTTTTAAATTCTTACTGTTAAAAAAATTTATCTTTGTATTCCAGCAAAAAAAAAAAAAAAAAAAAACAAATCTTATGCACGCAATTAGATAAACACAGATGCATATTTCAGATCTCAAAATATAAAATTTAATTTCATATTATTATCTAACCCTATAAAATTGGATTTAATGGATTGTGAAATCAAAATATTTAGATCAAAAAAAAGAAAATAAAGATTATAAGCATTACCATTGAATTTTTTCTAAAATCACGATTTTGAAATTTCGCGATATAGGTTTCTTCGTCCGAAAACGGTAACGTCCTCATAATCAACTGCTTGTAAGCACCAAAACACTTAACTATTGTTTAATTTTTGGGTCTTTTGGATTCTTTGGTAAGTATACAGAGTATTTTGGGTTTTATTTTGGAAAGATGGAGTGAAATTGCTAAAAATCGAAGTAGATGGAGGGATCTGGACAGAGTAGCTAAACAAGAGAGATATACAGTACATGCAATGACAGATGGAGAGGAAGACGACAGAGAAGAGATCAGAGGGAGACAACGAACCCATTTTTTCCGTTGTGGTGTACTGGTGTTGTTAGGGTAAGAAGTGAGACATGTGGTCTCTAAGATGGGTTATGTCAAGCATGGGCCTGGTTGGTTGGATTTTTATATTGGGCTGCAAATTTGGACTGGATGTAGGAGTTTATATAACAGACATAATAATATGTATATAGATGGATTGGTCCAGTTAAGTAGAAATCAATCCTTATTACATGGATTTTATATTGGGCTGCAAATTTGGACTGGATGTAGGAGTTTATATAACAGACATAATAATATGTATATAGATGGATTGGTCCAGTTAAGTAGAAATCAATCCTTATTACATGGAACATGGTCCACCCAATTATGTGGACCATAAATAAAAAGTATATTTTAAATATACTAAGGGTACATTATATATGTATGTAAGATACTTTCAATATAAAAATAATGTCATTTTAATATATTAAAAATGTATTTCATATTCATGATCCATACAATTATGTGGACCATCATTCACACAATAAAACTGTCAGGGGAAATTATTATCATTATTATTATTGCAATTATTATTATTATTATTATTATTATTATTATTATTATTATTATTATTATTGTTGTTGTTGTTGTTGTTGTTGTTATTGTTATTATTATTATTATTATTTAGATTATATACGGATAGGTTAAAAAGAGGAAAAACAAAAAAACTTGACCCTATGTTACATCTTACAGGTGTGGCTAAGCAAACATTTTTAATATAGATATAGATTTGTTTATAGTCACTTTTAAGATTGTAAATATATATTGCTCTTTTTTTTTCATATATATATATATATATATATATATATGTAATTTTAAAACAAATAAATTTAATAATTTAACTAAATTAGTATAAAATGTTTATTTCCTTTGTAACTATAATATATTTTATTTGAAGACAACATTAATGTCATACTTATAAGTAATTGAGTAACAAGTGTGGCTAATCAATATTAGATTATGAGATGCTCATTTGAAGCTATACATTATTTATTATTGTTTTTGATTTAGAATTCTTGATAATTTATTAAATGTAATGAATCATGTATTTGTTTTAGTGTAGAGTTGTATATTGACATTGGAGATCCAGTTTTTAAGTGCGTTCATTGTAGTGCATTTTTTTTGTCCGAGGAGAAACAGGGAAAAAAAAGTAAAAGTTAATGGTGGCCCAAGATTTTTTTTTTTTTCATACCGTGCAACGCACGGGTGGAGTACTAGTTTGTTTTAAGAACGGGGCCACACAAAACTAAAAACAGGCATTGAATTGGTTGATCATACAGTTCGGTTGTAACTTGTAACCACATAAGGTTTCAAGTTTAATTCTCCGTGTGAATTGTCTATTGACATTTTTGGTTTGAATTAGTTATTGGTATGAGTAATATAATCTAGACTCAAGATGTTTTTAGTGCTTGAATAGAGCTTTTTATGGTGTTCTTAAACTACTATAAGACTTAGCTTGCTCTTTTCTTGTTTACTTTAATTTACATTTATTTTCCAACAGATTCTTATATTACTTAATCATTTCACATACATACATACTAGTGCGCTACAAAAAAAATTACGTTGTGCACTTAAACATTGATAAAGTTTTTCAGTGATTATTTAGTTAAAATTTCAAACATAATCTTTCTAGTATTCTTGAGAATTAAGTCTACCGCCAAATTCTCTCTTCTTTTTGATTATATGAATAAATTTTTGATCTTGTATGTTATGCATTACTAGTGAAGACTTATGTGAGATTCTGGTCATAGTTGTTTTGATAGAACTTGTCTCATTACTCTCTAAGTGATGTTTAAAATTTGCATGTTTTGAAATGATTTAGGTCATTTTTGTTTAGCCTAAAACTTTTAAGCTTACCATTGTGCGCAGTAAGCAAATGTCTAGCCTCTGTGATTCATGTTTAGTTGAGTTACCATATTTACATCCTCCCAGATGCTCAGTTGGGGTCCAACCTTTTGAAAAGAATAATTATATATTGATATTGGTATGGATGGTAAAAATTTGAATGATGAAGTCTCCTATCTATTGAACTTACATTTTGAGATATACTTTTTCCTTAAATTTGATTACCCATATATATAATATATCATCAATTCCGTAGTCAAATTTATCAACCTTCCATATATAACCAGCGCCTACGACAGTCCAACGTCAAAAGTTTCACATGGCCACGATAACATATATATGCTTCTTAGCTAGCTTCTACACTTTGTTGCCGATAACATATATGGTTCTCATGTAACGATTTCCCTAATTATTATTATTATTATAACATTGTGATAAGTTATGACAATATTAAGTATTTAATGTATGGTGCAACACTAATAACTTAATAGCTAGACTAGCATTATGATTAGAAGTTTGGTTAAGGTTTAGGAGACCTAAAGACATACAACTACAATAATGACCAGTGATTATATAAGGTCACTAGTCCTCTCACTGCTCACATTACATACCTCATATACCATCTAGAGAGAGCTGAGTAAAAGTGAGAGACAAAATACTCGTGTTATCTTTGCCTCTGCAGCAGTTCAGATCATTCAACCATCATCAACACAAGAACTATGGCTGGAGGTTATTACAATCATGTTGTCACATATTATAGATTGCATGTGGCGTATTTTATTCTTACATCTCAATCTTAACATAATTCGATTTCTAGTGCTGAAGTGGTCGGTTTCCATTTACTCATGCCAACAAATGTTCAGATCAAGTGATTATCTCTATATCAAAAGTTATAACTCATAGCGAATGCGCAACTTGACTTCTCTATATACTGTCATCACATAATTCTCGAGATGTAGATTGCTTGATTTGACCTTTCAACGGCCTCTGTCCAAAAATTATCCAGCCACCAATTCTCGGGTACATATTTGCGGAGAAGTATATATGGAGCTACATACGCTTATTGAGTTAGTAAACACGGTTGGTTTTGTTCAAAATATTAGAAGTTTGATTCCCGTTAGTTGCTATAATTAAATACTCCCTTGTTAATCTTACAATTTTTATTTTTAGATTATTGATCATATACTTTGATCTCCAGACCCTCTATTCCATTCGTTAGAGATGCATACAATTCAACAAGGAGATTAATCACTGTATTTGATGGTGAAAGTACACAAAAGCAAAACAAAAACAAAAACCAAAAAAACATTTCATAGAGTAAGATGGTGTTACTTGTTATAGGGACAAAATAAGTGGATTGCAACTAAAAGGAAGTAGAACACAAGTTTCATCTTAAAAGATCAAAAATTTAATTTTTATTAATATTTTTTTATCAAGTTCATTTCATATAATTTTTTTAATTTACTAATTATTATACAAGAGTATTTTTTTGAAGATATTACACAAGAATATTAAGTTAGAGATTAATTTAAGCTATAAGCATGATTTATGAAATACATATTTTTGAATAGTTGTTTCTGTTCCTTTGTTTAAAAAAAAAAAAAAAAGATTGTAACTAAAAGGAATTGAAGTAAAGTATGATATGGGAAATCCGTGTCATACAAGTTTAGTATGATTTGCACATTCAGATCGAAAATGGGAATAATGTACGTGTGATGCACCTTCAAATTTATCCACTCACATAGTCTAGGTGTGATGCACCTTCAAATTTATCCACTCAAAAGTCACAATCCAGTTTTGGGTGGAGAGCTAGACTGCCATGGGGTGGATCCTACTATGTATCCCTTGATTTTGAATGAAACCATGGCCAGTGGAACAGTTCAGATTTGCAGCCTCTAGCTAAAGCTTTTGAAGTGGAGGTTAGGGCTGCCATATGGATGATCCTTCCATGGGAAATGATTTCATATGCTTCTGTTTGCAGAGATTGGTCCTAAGATGCCTGGTCTCTGTCAGTATTGTGGGCAGAACAGAGATGAAGTTTGAATGATGCAGAGGAGAGTAGTGTTATGAGGCTTTGGGTGAATCTGGTTTGTAGCAACACTCCAAGGCTATGTTAGTGGAGGGGTGTTGATATCTCTTGAATAGAGGTCCTCAACCTGGGAAGGGAACAGGAGCAGGACAGAAAATGTTGAAGTAGCCTTCAGGACTTGGTTGCAGGTGAGCTACAGGTTTGATGGGAAGCTGGGCATTCTGCAGTTCCTGATCAAAGCTTTTAAGTGGAGATTGGGACTGCCATGGGGAGGATCCTTGTATGGGAGATGATTCCACATGTGCTGAATAGGATGATGGAGTGGATTCTTGTAGCCCAACTCAAAGCCATTTATGGTGGAGTTTTGGGTTTGGACCTCACACTGGGGAATAAAGCACCATGAGATGGGAAAACCTGGAAGTCTGAAGCTAAGAGAATAGAGGAACCTGAACAGTCTGAGTAGCAGAATGGGATAAGGGGATTAGTCTGAAAGTTCTGCTCTTTGTAGTCTAATCCAAAGCTGTTAAAGTGGAGGTGATGACTACCTTGGGATTGATCCTAAATGGGGAAATGATATCTCATGGTTGAGATTGGTATAATCTTGGCCTGAAACTGAGGTGAGGTGAAGGGAAAGAAGGAGCAGACATGCAGTTTGAAACATAAGGCTTGATGCACCATGGCTCACTTTGGGATATAAAGTAAATGCAAGGCAGCCCAGTTTGAAACTTGTATAAGTGGAGAATTGGGTGCCCATGGGATTGATCCTTCTATGGGAAATGATATTCCATGATGTGCAGGCTTGGTCTATGGAAGAAATTAGTTTGCAGCATGAGAATTGCAGCTGATGAAGAACTGATAAGAGTCACAGTGTTGGTGAGAAGGGTGGGAGGAATACAGGGGCTTTGTAGTCTAGTTTGAAGCCTTTAGGGTGGGGAGCTAGACTCCCATCATGGGAGATGATGCCCTATGTCTAAGCTCATGATGTTTCGAGTTTAGGAAATAAGCAGCTTAAGAAGGCAGGGATTGGGGCCTATGGGAGGTATTATCATGCATGGTGGACCAATGGAATTTTATGGACTTGGGTTCGACCATATATGAAGAAATAAGATGATTTAATGGGGGAGTTGAAGCTGATTTAATGAAGAGGCTGAGCTATGGTTTTTTGGGGCGATCGGATGGAGCTAAATAAGGCAGACGTTATGCCATGGAACCGTGTTCACCATTCATGGTGAACACGGTTCCAACGGTGTTAGTACACCGTTATTTATTTATTTATTTTTTTTAATTAATTGCGTGACTTTTCTTCTTTCTTTTCACATTTTGCGGTTTCACTTTAATTTGAGATGAACAAAGATTTTGGACATTCATAAATTATGAATTCATGCCTGCACATTCACTTTGGAACCATGCCTACACATTCCCGTCCGAAATCACGGACATTCATAAATTATGAATCCATGCCTGCACATTCACTTTGGAACTGATGCGTAGTATATTTGCAAACAAATAATTCTCGGAGTACGAGTTATCGATCCACAGGGAAGTGGTTGTATCAAGCACTAGTTACTAACTTATTCATTAGAGCTAATCCTAACAATTACTTAGATGATTGATTGGCATAAAATAAATAAAATAAAACAGAGGTTCAGGATTTTGAAAACAATTAGAGAGAAGTTGAGATTCATGGGATTCAAGTATTTAATCACCTAGTGCCAATTATCGTTTGCAATATTTAGTTTGGAATTAAGATTTGTGTGGGAATGCAAAGTGGAATCGAATTACTCCCGTAATCTCTATTCCTAGTGAATTTCCACTCCCGTGGCTTAAACACCCAATAAGATCGAAGATCGGCATTCAATTATTCCTAATTACTACCATCTCCCGATTGGCAACAATCTAGAATAAACTTCCCCTAATAAGTTCCCCTTTCCCAAGGTCCAACTATTAGGTGCAATTGTGTGTACCCTAATTTATGCCCCAACTCCCATTGGTGACACAAACATGGCTATGAAGCTAGTAACTATGGCCATTAATTACAAGCATCAAACAATATTATCACGATTGCAACACAAGTATTAAACCCAAATAATAATATATTAAAGAAACTGAGAGCTCAGGCACATAGGTTCATAAACACTTTTACCCAAGAATCTCTAAAGAATTTAGGCAAGCATGACTAAATTATACATATATAGCAAATATAAATAAAGACTTACAAATCATCAAAAGAGTACAAGAATTAACCAGACGATTTTCCCAAATCTCCCTAGTCTTCTTCTTGCTTTCCAAGACAACTTGTGGCTCTTGATTTCTCTCCTTCTTGTCTCCAAGAATCTCTGAATTCTGAATTCTGGACTATACAATTGTCTATTCTAATTATTTACTCTAAACTAAAACTCATTCTTCTTAGGGTTGAGGAAGGTGGGATTTTATAATAGGTACAAAGTTGGGATCAACCCTTGAGAAATTAGGAATATTCCTATTTAATAAATAAGAAATTGACGTCTTTAATCATTTGATATTTCTGCCATCATATGATTAGGAAATTACTATCCTTTCTTTAGCTTTGGAGAATGCCACTTTAAATTAGGAAGTTTCTAAAATCGCGCCCAGTGCAATAAGTACGGTTTGCAAGCTTATTTTGACCCTTTTCTATTATTATCTAGACTTTGATGTCTTCATAAGAGTTGTAGCCCTTCGAGTCTTCTTTCCAATGACGCAAGAATCACCTCAATCGGACATTCCTAGCATGAGATATGATCAAAATACTAAACTGTCGCCAATCTGTGCGAGATGAAATGTCACTGGAAATTTTCGACGCGTCGAGCCTGGGGCTCGACGCGTCGAGTTTTCTGCTGAGTCACAGGTTGTAGCCCTTCGAGTCTTCTTTCCAATGGCGCAAGAATCACCTGAATCAGACATTCCTAGCATGAGATATGATCAAAATACTAAGCTGTCGCCGAATTCAACGGGAATTACAACTCTTCGGTCTTTTGATTCACTTTTGACTCCAATTTTGTCCTAGGACTTCCCTTGCTCATAACTTTGACCTACAATGGTTCAAAAACACTAACAAACACCGTAAAACATTCAAAATAAGTGTGAACCATAATTAAATGATAATAGCAAGGAAAACATGTATTAAATAAGCAAAATTAATGAACTTAATTACAGAGATGATTCAAAATAACTATAAAAACAAGCACATATGTGATAACATCAGGAACCATGCCTACACATTCACTTTGGAACCATGAGATTATGAATTTTCTGTTATAAGATTATGAATTTTCTGTTATGAGATTATGAATTTTCAGTTATGAGATTATGAATTTTCTGTTATGCGATTATGAATTTTCTGTTATGAGATTATGAATTTTCATTACATTCATAATTTCGGACATTCATAAATTATGAATTCATGCCTGCACATTCACTTTGGAACCATGCCTACATATTCCCGTCCAAAATCACGGACATTCATAAATTATGAATTCATGCCTGCACATTCACTTTAGAACCATGCCTACACATTCACTTTGGAACCATGAGATTATGAATTTTCTGTTATAAGATTATGAATTTTCTGTTATGAGATTATGAATTTTCAGTTGTGAGATTATGAATTTTCTGTTATGCGATTATGAATTTTCTGTTATGAGATTATTAATTTTCATAAAATTCATAATCTCATAACAGAAAATTCATAATTTGATCAAACGCGCGCCCGTTAACTCCACATCCGCGAATATTTTTTTTTTTTTTTTTGCCTAAAAACGACGTCGTTTTGCCTTGTGTTCACCATTCTCGGTGAACACGATTCCATGGCATAATTTGCAAAATAAGGTTGCAGGCAATCATTATTGTGTGGACCATGGTCTACACAATTTGTGTGAACCATATTTTGTATACTGTAAAATAATATACATTCAATACAAAAATAATGTACATTCAATACAAATATAATGTACATTGTATTCAGGGGATGTACATTATTTTTGTTCTGAGTGTACATTATATTGTATAATGTACATTCAATATAAAAATAATGTACATTTAGTATATTAAAAATGTACTTTTTGTTATGGTCCACATAACATTGTATGGACCATGGTCCACACAATAATTTGCCGGTTGCAGGGCCGATGAGATTTTGAAGATGGGCTTGGGCTTGGCCGTGTGGAGGCTGAAAGGAGAAGCTAAGGGCTTTTGGTGATTTAAGGCCGAATGGCCTGGGGTGTTATATAAGGCCGAAGGGCCTTTTTCTTGTATGAGAGATTGGGCTAATTTAATTAATTAGCCCAATGAACTTTCAGATGGATTAGGCCATTGTTTGTTTTGTTATGGCATGGGCCACTAGAGGAATGGGCAAAGCCCATCTGGCTTATTACGGCCGTGGGTCGGTTGGGAGGAGGCCATTATGGCCGGTTGTGGAGGAGGGCCTTATGGCCGGTTTTGAGTTTAGAAGGCCGAAGGCCTTGGTTATTCTTAGGCCATATCGGCCTTGTTTGGCAATTTATATCCTACACCACGGCGCGCGTTGCACTATGCGCCCAGATGCAAAACGACGTCGTTTTAATTATTTTTTTTTTTGAAATTTTTCGCCCCAGTGAATGGCAGTAGTTTTTTCTTAAAAAAAAAACCCGCTGTTCAAGAATGTACATAATGTTATACTAGAATACACATAATGTTATACATGAATGTACATAATTATATAACAAAATATACATACTTTTTTTAAAAAATAATACACATAATCTAACATAATACATAATAAACATAAACTTTTAACATAATACACATCAACTCTTAACATAATACACACAAATTTTCTGATTCGGATGTACATAATTGTATAAAAAATACACATAACTGTATGAACCAATACACATAACGTTGTGAACAAATACACATAACGTTGTGAACAAATACACATAATCTCAGCAACTTCCTACGCGCCTCCCAACACTACCCCAAAACGACGTCGTTTTGGGAGGCGCGCGGCGCACAGTGCTATGTGCGCCTGGTGTAGGATATAACGATTGGCCTTGTTTGATTTAGGCCTTGGCCTTTTTTGTTTTATACATGTTTGAGTTAGGGTGGTCACTTTTGGGCCACCCTTGTACATATCATAATCTTTGTGAGCCATGGTTCACTTTTGGGGCCATGGCGTCTTTATGTAGGCTTTTTGCTCTTTTGAGATATGAAATAAATGCACAGTTAAAAAAAAAAAAGTCACAATCCCCTCACATAGTCTAGATGTCATAGAGTTGATTCTGATACCAAATTGAAGCATGTGCTCCCTCCCGACTAGAAGTCTAAGGTTGATAGCTGGATTGTATTTTTTTTTTTTTTTTTTTTTTTTTTTGAAAGTTACTGGCTCTATTACATTGTAGTATCTGTTCATATACTTTCTCAACCTACTGAAACACAAAGAACCAATAACGCCTCCACTGAGGCTTGAACTCATAATCTTCCAAATGGAAGTCCAACCTGGGTACCATTAGACCATATAGTCCTGGTGATAGCTGGATTGTATATTTATGTTTATATATTATATTTTCAACATGGAGGTCATGTTGAAACTGACCTTTCCGATGAAAATTTAAAATATTCTTGGTTTGATTTCTTTGTACTTCTGGTCTTCCATAAGATCATAACTTAACCAAGTAATTATTGAATTAATTTTGTAAGAAAAATATTATATGGAATCTTATTTTTTATTCTGACTTACAAATTGTTGATGTATCCATTTTTTCTGAGATCCACATAATGAAAATATCATATCATTATTTGTTATATTATAGAGTAAAAGTGATTGAGTAGAATTTTAGCAAATTGACCAAACTAAATCTCTAAAATAAATATTTAGTAAATTATCTTTTGACTAAATGCTAAAAATTCAAAATTCTTTCTTAATAATCTAATGGCTATTGTTATAGGTTGGTGTGAGTGCTACAAGTGGTGATTGATCAAAGTATATATATGAATATTATTATTAGTTCAAGACATTTGAATTCTAATAACATTTTACATTATTTCTCATATGAGAAGCAAGAGATTGATGTAACTTTTGACGACACTTATATGATATTTGGAGAGTAAATAAAATTATCATATCGTTTCCTTTAGTCCTTTAGTAATCATTTAATAGTTCAATGTCATGCAGTCATGGTTAGGGACAAAGTTCGTGAGAGTGATGTAAGTAGTGATCAGAGTATATGATGTAAATTTTAACAATGTTCAAAGACAAATGAGATTATCATCCTCTAATTGCTACAAGTTTTATTTTCATTTTCAACAAATAATAAAAACATGAAGGTGGTGTCTTTTATTTTTTATTTTTTTTCAAATATATGAACAACAACAACCACAACAAGAATTCTTTTAAAATTAATATATTATTGAAGTTTATATATATGTAAACCTAAAAGTACTTTGACAATAATCAAACGACTCTTCCCTCTGTTTAAACTTTTGGTCCCCAATCATAAATGTTAATGTTATCCGGGAAGGCGGCCAAAAAATGGCAAAAGCAAAAACCTTTTGATGATGCAAAGAAAAAAAGAAAAGCATTGTGAGAAAGAATATATGTACAATAAATGCCTATTTTGGACGTTTGGTCCCCAATTTGCTTTCTTTGTATTTTTCCATTTTTAGTTAATATTTGACAAAGTTAGCGGTGAAAAGGCAAACTATAGATAATTATGTGAACACCAAAGATCTTGTGGTTCAATAGTACTAGGTTGCTCTCTTATGTGAGAGGTGGAGGGTTTAAACCTCCTTTACAATAATAAAAAAGTATATAATATTGTGAATAATGACAATATTAGTTAATTGAATAAATTTTAAAAGCGAGAGTTAGACCATTAATTTTATAAACATTTCATACTAAATTTTGATTAAGAGAGTGTTTTGGCAAATAATTATTAGTTAATACCTAATAGTGAATTAATTTAGTTGATAGTTATTTACTTGTAGAGAGATATTTGGTAAATTAGCTAATTGGGTGTTGGCCGATAGTTGATTATTATTTTATCCTATATTATTATTATTATTATTATTATTATTATTATTATTATTATTATTATTATTATCATTATTATTATTATTATTATTATTATAGAATTTATATTGGCCCTGCTGTAACACCGCGAAATTTTTCAACTTTTAAGACTTATATAATAAAGGTAAGTTTCTCATTTAAATCCCAAAACGTAACATAAGAGTACGGGGTGCTATGCCACACCTGAGCTAGAGAACTCAGGTGCACAGGCTTACTAACAAAATCCTTAATAATGTCAATACATAAGCATGGCACGCAGGCCGAAAGGGAAACTATCTACTCTACGCTCCAGATCTCTAGCGCGCTCCAGTGTCTACTCATCTGTGCCTAAAAGCCAAATATATTTGTTCAGCGAGAGATGCTGGTAACCCACTCCAACGCGTTGAAATACAGTACATATAGCTATATACATAGATATAAGAAAAACCATTTCGAAGCATGAAGATATATCCTAAGAGACTCTAGCTTTTAAAACAGGGCATATACTCATCAGACAGAGATAAGCACAGTCAACAGTCATAACCAAGCATATACAATTCACAGACTCGACAGATAGAGATAAGCATAGCCAATAGTCATAACCAAGCATATACAGTTTACTAGCATGTATCCTATGGTCACACTTTCATAACATTCATAGCATCAAACCATCCATATCACATCACATAATCACACTTTGATGGCGCCACAGAACCAATCGCATGCCCATACATGAGGGTCAGCACATATAGCTCTGACACGGCCCTGCAGCACCCTGCTCGTATCGCAACACGAAGGGGTCGATCGCAACTGACCGATGAACCACAGCTCATCATAATGTTTGATCGCAACCAAACAGTGGACCGCAGCCCAAGAGTAGTCATCTGACCGTAGCCAGGAATATGAACCGCAGCTCATGTAAAACGTTTGATCGCAACCAAACGGTGGACCGCAGCCCGAGAGTGTAAATCTCACCGCAGTCAGCTTCTGAACCGCAGCTCAGGAATAACCAATTTGATCGCAACCAAATTGGGGTATCATGCACACGTAACACATAACAAGTACATGCAACCCACATTGACACATTGGGGAGGGGGAGAAATCGCATAATGAAACCTATGCGTGGTCATTCACATACTAGGAATAATTCTAAGGGGTTCATGCCTCTTTCACCTAGGTTAACGAGATACCAATTCAACTAGCATGCAATATATAAGACTCATTTATCCTACGAACGGTACCCGAAACATCAAACTAGACATAGGCACGATAGACGGAGTCCGTTGGGACGCCACGGGGGTCGGGGGAACATCAAATGGGGAAGCCGGGATCCCGAGGTGGGGCAATTTCCAGCGGGTAGCCGGTGGGTGAAGAGTCACCCGCCGGCGACGAGCTTCCGGGCAGCGGGTGCCCGGCGGGCAGTCGCCTGCCCGCCGGCTGCCCGCTGCCGGCGACGTCCAAACTGGCCGCGGGTAGGTGGCGGGTCCCCTACCCCCACCTACCCCCCACTGAATCTTTTTCACAATTAATGCCCCGGGAACCTTTGTGGAACCCGAAACCATGCTTAGACGCTTTTAATCCCAATCGATGACACCACGTAGACAATTAACGGATCAAAAGCAAGAAACATACGGCACATATCCTATCATGCTTCCTAAACATAATTAACACCCAAACATGCGAATTCCCCACCCAATACCTCAAGAGCAACACCATACGAGTTTCACGATACATCCTAGGGCTCTAATCGTATTTAAATCAACAAGAACACAATTCATCTTTTAATATCAAGGACATCAAGATTCGTCAAGAATATCACATAATCATCAAGAACCTCTTATCATCATCAAGATCACCAAGATCACACATATAATCATATTACCAATTATCAAGATCACATCACTAATATTATAACCGATTCACCAAGACACAAGAATATATAGGGATGCCTAAGAGGGGAATCATAGCTATGAAAATAGGTTTTGTTGAGACATGCGTTACCTCTTAGCCTTAATTAATTCCTTGGCTATGAAGGGTCTTTTCTTTAAGCTTTCTTCTTTCTTGATTTCTCTTAAGGGGATTCTTGGAACTTCTTGTGTGGTGAGAGATTATTGTGGTGGGGGTTCTAGGTGCCTCTTGTGTCCCCTATTTATATACCTAAAAGTCCTAATTAGGGTCTAAGTACTATAGGCTTGCTAATTCTATTCCTTTTAGGGCTAGGGGCTGGGTTTTAGAGGTGAGGGCCCACGGACTATGGTGGGCCTTTTCTAAATTAATTATTGTAATTTAATTCTTTCTTTGGATAATTGGTTAAATGATTAATTGGTTTTTGGGGTCGTAACACGAGGTGTTACACTCTCCCCCCCCCCCTTACGAGGGGCTTCGTCCCTGAAGTCCGGTGTGTTAATCCATTCTTTCACCCCTGGACATCCCGTATTTTGGCCTCCTGGTTAGGAGCTTGGCCCCACATTTTGTCTTTGCTGGGGTAGACTGGACCTCTGGTGTTATGGTGATAGGAAGGTTTTGGGTCTACCTTGGTCTCTCGCTCCAGAGCTGGATGCCCTGTGAGTGCCCAAGGTGGCCTCGATTGCTGCCACCCTCTGATCTAATGCGCGTGTCGTGCGGTTTAAGGACGAGAACCCTTCCTCCATGATTTGGTTTTGCCGGGTGAGTTGTGCTAGGATGCGTTCATTGATTGAGTCCTCGTTTTGTCCCCTTGGGTTTCCTCCCGATCGTGTGTGTGCCGGTGGGTTGGGCTCGCTATCCTCTTCCTGATCCCCACCTTCCTCTAGACCCCCACAATCTTGCATTGCTCATTTGAGCTTTTTGTTGGAGATGTCCAATTGGTCGACCAATTCTCTTCGCTCTTCCTCGGGTTTTAGGCAAATTTCTTCGAGGGTGATGTATTGTCCCCCTTCGGTGTAGTAGATATCGTTGCGGCGGAGGTTCTGGGCGTTAAAGATCATGCCGTTTACAGTCTTGACCTCAGTGTGGCTTAGGTCCACCCCCTTTCTCTCCATGATCCAACTTAGGATCATCCCGTAGGGCAGGCTAAGTCGATTTCTTGTCTTGCAAAATTCCATGTGTTTTAGCATGAGGGCCGGTAGGTTGAACTTGATTTTGTGTTTCAAGAGGTAGGCAAAAGTGCACTCTAAACTCCCCACGTCTTTGCTTTTATTGTTTGTGGGCAAGAGGCTGTCAGTTACAATCATAACCAATATCTTTTGCTCTGCCGTTTGCCACTTCCTATTTGGTCGCGTGGCCGAGGTGAACCCTTCCTCTCTCCCGAGTAGGTACCCGAGGTAGTCTTTGTACCCCGTATTTTGGGTATCAATTCACCCTTTTCGGTCGTAATTTGATACACCCGTGGTGGTCAATTTCAAGAGCTTGGCCAAGCGGCCTTCGGAGAGTATGATTTCCTTGCCGCGGACCTTGGTGGTGATTTCTAGCTTATCACCCCGTTTGGTGGCTACTAGATGTTGATAGAATTCTTTCACCAATTCGGGGTACGTATCCCCCTTGATGGTGAGGTACGTATCCAAAAGTCCTTGGTGATTAAGCATATTGACCAATTCCGGAGAAAATTGGTCGGGTTCAAGGGCTTTACCTCCGATTACGGTATAGCCGGCGTTGCTCCATTCCGGGGTACGGGTTCCGAGGGGCTTTTTCGGTATTTTTTGGGTAGATGGCACTTTTTCGGCGACCTTCTGGTGGGACTCCGGCGTGTTTTCCGGCGGTTTTCTCCGTCGGCGAGGAAGGCAGCGGCGGGCTTGGCTCCGGCTAGGGGAGGCGGCGATTTTGGGGTGGAGTCGGGCAGTGTGTGGCAGCGGGCGGCGTTCAGGCAAGTGGCGGGCGCGCTGGTGTTGCGGGTTCCCTCCGGAGGCGATGGCGGCGTGCGGCGGGGTGCGGCCTGGGCGGTCGGCGGTGGCCCGGCTGCTGGCAGCGGTGGGATCGTGGGTCCGGTGTTGGGGGGGGGGGCAGTGAGGTGAGTGGGAGAGGGGAGGAGAGATGGAGAGGAAGTGAGGAAGAAGAAGAAGAAGAAGAAGGATTTTTGATTTGGGGATTTTGTGGGTTTTAGGGATTTGTAGGAGCTTTAAGAAGGGAGTGT
This sequence comes from Ipomoea nil, assembly GCF_001879475.1. Lineage (NCBI taxonomy): Eukaryota > Viridiplantae > Streptophyta > Magnoliopsida > Solanales > Convolvulaceae > Ipomoea > Ipomoea nil. The sequence goes on from NW_017617831.1 coordinate 140,260, forward strand.
TCCCTTGAGGTTTCAAGAAGCACCCTTAGCCTAGTGGTCAAAACCTTGGTTTTGTATGTGGGAGGTCAAGGGTTTAATTCCCATTAGTAACACTAGGCTTTTGATGGTGTGGTCCTTGTCTTTTTCCTTCTTTTGTCTTCTAGTGGTGGGAGGCTTGGCTTGTTTGTATAATTTTAGTTTCCGCCCCCGTAAGTGGGATCGAATTTCGATCTAATCTTTTATTTATAATAATTCCGAAGTAATTAAGCTAAGTAAGTAGTTCCACTACGAAGGTGGTTACAAGGAATTTGTTGGTTTATCCTAGACAGAATTCGTCTTCTTGGTTTTCTTCCGCGGGGTTTGCGTGGTCCTCGTCTTCTGGGGTTAGGTTCCCCTCCTCGAGGTTGCTCTCGTTCCCGAGTTCAGCCTGGGTGTGGCTCATGACGAATATCTTTCCGGGAGCGCCGTAGTTTCCTTGGTGAGTGGTGCCCCCGTGTTGACCCATGGTGGTGGGGCGTGGCCTTTGGGGTTGAGTGCACTGGAAGGCCTTGTGTCCTTCTTCTCCGCAGTTGAAGCATCGCCAGGGATTGCCCATGCAATCCTTGCCTCTATGGCTTTTGGTGCATTTCGGGCAAGGGAAGCTTCTTGTGTTCTTCATTGTTCCCTAGGGGTGGCCTTTGGCTGGCCAGGTTACTCGGTCTTGTGTTGGTGTCGTTTCTTGTCCTTTTTACGGGTGGTGTTCCACCCCCGGTGTTTCTTTTCCGTATCTGTTCTTGAACCCCACGTTGTAGCAGTTGGATTCGATAGAGATTTGCGGCACTGGAGTAAGCCTCGTTGAGGGTCCGTGGTCTGCTTACCACTAGTGCTTTTCGGGCTTCGAAGTTGAGGCCCGATACGAATCTCTCTATTTTGGTCACCTCAGTGGGGACTAGTTCCGGTGCGAAGCGTGCTAGTTCTAGGAATCGTTTATGATATTCCATGATGGTGGTCGCCCCTTGTTTCAGATGGAGGAACTCTTCGTGCATAGACGCTTTTACGTGTGTTGGATAGAATCTCTCTCGTAGACGTGTCTTGTCGGTAAGCGGGTCCCTCGTGAATCCACCAAAGGTCTGCCTCGTGTCCGAAGTAGAACGAGGCTATTTCCACGCGACGTTCTTCTGGGCATTCTACTAGCCCTAGGATCTTGTCGAGGGCCCGGATCCATTCTTCAAGGATCACGGGGTCTTCTTCTCCTGAAAACGTGGGGGGTCGATGATTCGAAACTTGTCGGGCGACGTCCGAGTTCGTGTTTGATGGAGGTGGTGGGGGCCTGTTATTGCGAAGAGCTACGTCGCTTATTGCTTGGACGACTTGTGTTAGTTGCTGCAGAGTTTGGGTTAGAGGGTCGTGTATGTCGGGTTCCGGTGTCCTTGATTGTCTTCTTTTTGGTGCCATGTTGTCGTCCTTCTGGGTCAATGTTTATAGGGATGTTAGGTGAGAGTTTTGTACCCTTACTTTGGTGTGATAAGTGGGGGGAAAGTTCCTTTTAGATAAGTGAGGGGTAAAGTGAGGGAGAGTTATGTGTAGGTTTCACAATCTCACCATGCGTCCTAAGGTCCCTGAGTCTTACGTTCCAAAATACCTAAGGTTCAAGCCTATTGTCTTAAAGTCTTGTCTTAAGAGTCTTATCCTAGGGTCAAACTTAGGCTCTGATACCAACTGTAACACCCCAAAATTTTTCAACTTTTTAGACTTATATAATAAAGGTAAGTTTCTCATTTAAATCCCAAAACGTAACATAAGAGTACGGGGTGTTATGCTACGCCTGAGCTAGAGAACTCAGGTGCACATGCTTACTAACTAAAATCCTTAATAATGTCAATACATAAGCATGGCACGCATGCCGAAAGGAAAACTATCTACTCTACGCTCCAGATCTCTAGCGCGCTCCAGTGTCTACTCATCTGTGCCTGAAAGCCAAATATATCTGTTCAGCGAGAGATGCTGGTAACCCACTCCAACGCGTTGAAATACAGTACATATAGCTATATACATAGATATAAGAAAAACCATTTCGAAGCATGAAGATATATCCTAAGAGACTCTAGCTTTTAAAACAAGGCATAGACTCGTCAGACAGAGATAAGCACAGTCAACAGTCATAACCAAGCATATACAATTCACAGACTCGACAGATAGAGATAAGCATAGCTAACAGTCATAACCAAGCATATACAGTTTACTAGCATGTATCCAATGGTCACGCTTTCATAACATTCATATCATCAAACCATCCATATCACATCACATAATCACACTTTTATGGCGCCACAGGACCAATCGCATGCCCATACATGAGGGTCAGCGCATATAGCTCTGACACGGCCCCGCAGCACCCTGCCTCGTATCGCAACACGAAGGGGTCGATCGCAACCGACAGATGAACCGCAGCTCATCATATTGTTTGATCGCAACCAAACAGTGGACCGTAGCCCAAGAGTAGTCATCTGACCGCAGCCAGGAATATGAACCGTAGCTCATGTAAAACGTTTGATCGCAACCAAACGGTGGACCGCAGCCTGAGAGTGTAAATCTCACCGCAGCTCAGGAATAACCAATTTGATCGCAACCAAATTGGGGTATCATGCACACGTAACACATAACAAGTACATGCAACCCACATTGACACATCGGGGAGGGGGAGAAATCGCATAATGAAACCTATGCAAGGTCATCCACATACTAGGAATAATTCTAAGGGGTTCATGCCTCTTTCACCTAGGTCAACGGGATACCAATTCAACTAGCATGCAATATATAAGACTCGTTTATCCTACGAACGGTACCCGAAACATCAAACTAGACATAGGCACGATAGACGGAGTCCGTTGGAACGCCACGGGGGTCAGGGGAACATCAAACGGGGAAGTCGGGATCCCGAGGTGGGACAATTTCCAGCGGGTAGCCGGTGGGTGAAGAGTCACCTGCCGGCGACGAGTTTCCGGGCAGCGGGTGCCCGGCGGGCAGTCGCCTGCTGCCGGCTGCCCGCTGCCGGCGACGTCCAAACTGGCCGCGGGTAGGTGGCGGGTCCCCTACCCCCACCTACCCCCACTGACTCTTTTTCACAATTAATGCCCTGGGAACCTTTGTGGAACCCGAAACCATGCTTAGACACTTTTAAACGCAATCGATGACACCATGTTGACAATTAACGGATCAAAAGCAAGAAACATACGACACATATCCTATCATGCTTCCTAAACATAATTAACACCCAAACATGCGAATTCCCCACCCAATGCCTCAAGAACAATACCATACGAGTTTCACGATACATCCTAGGGATCTAATCGTATTTAAATCAACAAGAACACAATTCATCTTTTAATATCAAGGACATCAAGATTCGTCAAGAATATCACATAATCATCAAGAACCTCTTATCATCATCAAGATCACCAAGATCACACATATAATCATATTACCAATTATCAAGATCACATCACCAATATTATAACCGATTCACCAAGACACAAGAATATAGAGGGATGCCTAAGAGGGGAATCATAGCTATAAAAATAGGTTTTGTTGAGACATGCGTTACCTCTTAGCCTTAATTAATTCCTTGGCTATGAAGGGTCTTTTCTTTAAGCTTTCTTCTTTCTTGATTTCTCCTAAGGGGATTCTTGGAACTTCTTGTGTGGTGAGAGATTATTGTGGTGGGGGTTCTAGGTGCCTCTTGTGTCCCCTATTTATATACCTAAAAGTCCTAATTAGGGTCTAAGTACTATAGGCTTGCTAATTCTATTCCTTTTAGGGCTAGGGGCTGGGTTTTAGAGGTGAGGGCCCACGGACTATGGTGGGCCTTTTCCAAATTAATTATTGTAATTTAATTCTTTCTTTGGATAATTGGTGAAATGATTAATTGGTTTTAGGGGTCGTAACCCGGGGTGTTACACCTGCTTGGTAAAATAGTTAGCATATCAATCAATTTTAATTTATTTGATCATTATTGGCTATTTAACTTAGTTAAACAGTATATCAACCAATTTTGATTTATTTGATCAATATTGGCTATTTAACTTAGTTAAACAACCAATATATTGTTTGATTAATTAAGTTTTTGTAACAGTTTATTGCTTGCTACTGAGAGCAGTTTCTTCGATCAACTTTTTGAGAAAATCATTTTATATGTAATTAATTATCAATTAATTTACTAAACACTTTTCTATAATAAGCTAATGGGTAGCTCAAATTAATATATATATATATATATATATATATATATATATATATATGTAATTTTAATCAAATGAATTTAATAATTTAACTAAATTAGTATAAAATGTTTATTTCCTTTGTAACTATAATATATTTTATTTGAAGACAACATTAATGTCATACTTATAAGTAATTGAGTAACAAGTGTGGCTAATCAATATTAGATTATGAGATGCTCATTTGAAGCTATACATTATTTATTATTGTTTTTGATTTAGAATTCTTGATAATTTATTAAATTTAATGAATCATGTATTTGCTTTCAAAAAAAAAAAATGAATCATGTATTTGTTTTAGAATAGAGTTGTATATTGACATTGGAGATCCAATTTTTAAATACGTTCATTGTAGTGCATTTTTTTTGGTCCGAGGAGAAACGGAAAAAAAAAAGTAAAAGTTAATGGTGGTCCAAGATTTTTTTTTTTTCATACGTGCAACGCACGGGTGGAGTACTAGTTTGTTTTAAGAACGGGGCCACACAAAACTAAAAACAGGCCTTGAATTGGTTGTGTTAGGAACATTGTATTAGGATTTTGATGATACCAATGTAATGTAGAAAAGTAAACCCTTAACCATTAGCTTTTTTAATCGCTGCTTTCGTCCTAGACGAGAGTTGCCAAAACTCCTCTGTAATTCGTGTTAAGCTAGACAAACACACGAAAATGAGTTATGACTAGATGTTAGGGTCTCCAAGGCGAAAGAAGACACGAGACATGAAGAACAACAACGAGAGTCAAGCAGGAGTTGTCAACAAGCACGAAAGGACAGTGTTTGTGAAAGACGATCTTTATCAAGCATTACTTCTCTTCAACAACGAGAAGAATGTTTCACCTGTCTGATTTGACAACATCCTAGGACAATAAGGACTTCATCTTATGGGACACACTTTTCAAGAAGCATTAAATGAAGATGTACCGTCTCTTGGAGCTAAAGGACAAAACCCCAATGCTTTCCATACCTTCAACGGCTACATGGTACAACCTCATTAATGGAGCATTTAATGCATGAAGCTCCCCAGTCATTGTCCAATGGTTAAAAGGTTCGAAAATTTCATCTCCCTCCAACGGATGGATTTTCATCACCTATATAAACTCACCTTCATCAACTAAGAAGGTGCTGGTTCATTATCACTCGACTTACTCACTTACAAAAGCTCTTGAAAAGTCTACAATTTACTAAAAGCTTTTGTGAACCAGTTTTGAGGTGCTAAGTTACTTGAAGAATCATTTGTCTTACACCTCAAGGAAGTCTTGACATTTGTTTGAAGCAATCATATCTCAGAGTCAAGACCTCATCGTTGGAGAATTCAAGAAATCATTTTCTACCAACCTCAACTCAGGAGAAGAAGTTGATAGAGGCGGAGTAAACTCGAGGAGTTGAAAAACCTACGAAGGCTGTCCGGCTTAGTGATCAAGGAAGTCTTTGTGTATTTGTACTAAGAGTGATAGTGCAATCCTTCCAACAGTGGTGGAAGAAGAGTGGAGTAGGCAACATTGGCTGAACCACTATAAAATCTCGTGTCCTCTCTATCTCTTTACTTACGCTTTTTCCTTTTTGCTCTCATATCATTCCTTTATTATCATTACCGAAAGTTTGTCTAATTACGCAAACTCGTGCAAAGTATCTAAAACAAATCTATCTTATCCGTTGCGCCAAGACACCGAAAGGTGACGTTTAGGGCTTCTAACGAAAAGAGTCTATTCACCCCCCTCTAGACTCTCATCTCATTCTATCGGGACCAACAAGTGGTATCAGAGCCAATACCTTGATCGGTAAAGGCTTTGCATTTACTGCCTGGTAGATCCCTATTCAAAAATCTCTTGAAAATCTTGTATATTTTCTTTGCACGTTTTTTTTTTTAAAAATGGAAAAGGAACATGCTCATCGCTCCAAACAACTTGCATCTAGTCTTGCTAAATTTGATGACTGGAAGTTAAGAATGCAGGCTCTCCTATGCTCCATTCATGATGAAATGTGGGACGTCATAACAACCGGACCAATCACAATCATGATGGCAAATGCTCAAGCAGCCGCACAGGGAGCAGGAGCTCCACAAATGATACTAAATCCAAAAGACCAGTACTCCTCAGAAGAAAGAACAAGAGCGAATCTGGACAATGTAGCAAGAAATATTCTCTACAACTCTCTGGATGATTCCCTGTTTCCCAGAGTCCGAAAATGCAAGAATGCTATGGAAGTGTGGAATGTCCTAATGAGTTTGGGAGAAGGAGACGAGCAAGAAAAGGACAACAAGCTGACAATGGCTATGAAAAAATTCGAAGATTTCAAAATGCTGTCAAATGAATCAATCATGGATATGGAACTTAGATTCACCAGACTGATGGGCGATTTATCAGATCTTGGAAAAGAACTCACTGAGAAGGAAATGAATCTGAAGATCCTTCGTGGTCTACCTAAATCATGGGAAATGAAGGTTATTGCAATGAGGGACAGTCGAGATATGAAAACAACAAGCACTGCCAAAATTTTCAGTGATCTCAAAGCTTATGAGTTCGAACATGAACCAAAAGATGCCGAAGATTCAGAAACAAGAAACATTGCTCTCGTGGCAAATCAATCAGCATCAACATCCAACAGGTCGAAACCTAACTCTTGTGATTTTTTATCTGATGAACAATATGCACTATTTGTCAGGAAAATGAAAAGATTCATGAGAAAGAACAACTTTCAAGATCCACAACGTTCGAGCCACCGAAAGAAGCATGAGAACTTCCCTCAAACCTCAAAATCTGAAACCATGGACTCTCAGCTATTGTGCTATAATTGCCGAAAGCCAGGACACTTCAAGGCGAACTGTCCGCATCCCATAGTAAGCAAACATCAAGATAACAATGCTACCACAAGTCCCTCAAAAGAGACTGGAGAAAGATATAAAAGAAGCGACAAACCTGAATCATCAAACTCCAGAAAGGAAGGAAGAAGGAAGGCAATGGTAGTAAACGAAACTTCTGACACAGTCGCAACCGAAAGTAGCTCCTCAAGCTCTAGTTCAGAAGACGAAAGCACTGATGAGGAGAAAGGACTGCTGTGCCTATTCAGTCAAGAGTCAGACAAACTATGTCTCATGGCAGATGAAGACGAGGTAAATAGTCATTCATCTTCTTGTTATTCAGCTGAGTCGAGTTCTGTGAGAAGTCTTACCTCCAATGAATCTGTCACCGAAATGATAAGGAGGTTCAATGTGATAAATAGCACTTACTCCAAACTCAAGGAGGAGAACTCTCAGCTCATGCTTAGCTATAATGAACTAAAGCAAGTTCGTATTGAGAACAATGTGCTAGTCATTGCTAAGGAGCAACTTGAGAAAGATGTTCTCGCTCTAAAGGAGCTGTGCACAGCAAAAGAGAAGAGAGAGCAAGAATTGCTTGAAGTTTTGGATAAATTCAATAATTCGTCCAACCTAATTGATAGAATGATGAATGAATCCAGACTGCCCGGGGAAAGAACTGGAATTGGTTTTAACCCCAGCTCCTCTTCACAAGTCGAATTGAATAAACCCACGAATGCATATTCACACGAAAGCTTCGAGGCCGCATTTGTTCAAGGACCCACCCAGGTGTCTGAGCCTATGATGGTAGTTAACAATGTCGAAACACCACAATTAACAAGCCAACCGAAAGGTATGGCTGTACAACGAATTGTGGAATCTGGAAAGAAGAAATCTAGTAATGGCAATCCTAGACAAATCTATGTCAAAAGGAATGGACCAAATGACAATAAACAAAATCCACGCCATAAAAAGGGTCAGCCTAACTGGAACACTCAATCCAACAAAAAAACGAATGGTAACCAGAGGCAATATCGTCCGAAATTCACACGAAAGAATCCTGCACAAGGAATCTCAAGAAGCGGACAAATCAGACAACCCGAAAGATCCTTCAAAAGATCTGGGTATGGCAATGGATGGACTGGGCCATCAGAAGAAGATTGGTTTGATTACCCAGAACCTCTCCCAAGAGCAGTATTTGAAATGATTCATCTGCGTAAACAAACCAATCATCTCAAGCATTATGAAAATCTTCCTCAGGAAGATCAACGTAAGAAATATAATGCTAAAGTCTTTGCCAGCATCCATTATGATTATCGCACTTCAAATGGATATAGAGGACCGAGGATGAGTCGTGGATACTCTAGGTTAATATGGGTTCCAAAGTTGACTGCTAACCCCCAAGGACCCGAAACTAAATGGGTACCTAAAAACACATAATCTTTGATGCAGGAAAAACAGGTCATATGGTATATTGATAGTGGATGCTCAAGACATATGACTGGTGACAAAACAATGTTGAACAACTTTAAGGAATTTGATGGACCCAAAGTTATCTTTGGAGGTGAAAATAGCGGCAAAACTCGTGGAAAAGGGGACATCATCAACAAGGGAATAACAATTCAAGATGTCTCTTATGTTGAAGGACTGAAGTTCAATCTTCTAAGCACAAGTCAATTTTGTGACAAAGGATACAAAGTATAATTTCTCAAAGACGAATGCAAAATCGTGAACACGAAAGATAACAAGACAGCTTTAACGGGACAACGAAAGAAGAATATGTATGTATTATCTTTAAATTCTTCTAATGCTAACGTTTGCCTTGTAGCCAAAAGTAATGCAGATCTCAATCAAGAATGGCACAACAAACTAAGTCATCTGAACTTGAAGACGATAAACAAGCTTGCCAAGAGAAATCTCGTAAGAGGGCTACCCGAAGCATCTTACACGAAAGATAAAATATGTGAGGCTTGTCAAAAAGGAAAACAATTCAAGTCTTCCTTCAAGTCAAAAGATGTAGATGTAAAGTCTCGATCTCTAAGCCTTCTACATATGGACCTCTTTGGACCAGTTGATCCAGCAAGTTTGAGTGGAAGAAAGTATACTCTTGTTATAGTAGATGACTACATAAGATATACATGGGTGCTTTCTTGAAAAAGAAGAATGAAACAGAAACAGCTCTTCCAAATCTTTTGAGACAACTTCAAATAGAAAAGGAGCTCAAAATAATACGAATAAGATCAGATCAGGGAACAGAATTTTTCAACAAAGTCATAAAGGAATTTTGTGCGCAAAATGGAATTTTCCACCAACTTTCGGTAGCACGAACTCCTCAGCAAAACGGAGTAGCCGAAAGAAGAAACAGAACCTTGAAAGAAGCTGCACGAACGATGATCTCTCACTCAGGACTACCTAAGAGATTTTGGGCTGAAGCCATAAACACGGCATGCTATACACAAAATAGATCCTTGATCAACAAATCTCACAACAAGACACCATATGAGTTATGGAAAGGTAAAACACCTAGTATCGGTTATTTTCATGTCTTTGGTTGTAGGTGCTTCATACATAACAACGGAAAGAATCATCTAAGAGCGTTTGACGAAAGAGCTGATGAAGGGTTATTCATGGGATACTCCTCTGTAAGCAAAGCATTCAGAGTTCTAAACAAACGAACAATGGTAATTGAGGAATCCATTCATGTCAAGTTTGATGAACAATCTGAGATGAACCCATCAGGATCAAATCAAAATCCTCAGCAACCTGTTGACGAAAATACCTCAGACGAAGAAGACATACTCTCGTCCTACACGAAATATCAACTAAAGGTTCATGAACCCGAACCTGTCTCTCAAGAAAAGGTTGGAATTCAACAGAATGATCCTTCATCTATCACAACATCTGAACCAATGATTTACATTGATCTACCTTATATTCCTGAAATGGACGCTCAAAATCAACAAGATGTTTTTGAACCAGACCTTCGATGGTTAAAAGATCATCCATCAGATCAGGTTATTGGAAATATTCAAGAAGGTGTAAGAACAAGAGCCTCTTTGCACGAAAGTATGATGGCATGTTTTCTGTCACAAATGGAACCAAAAACCATAGAAGAAGCTCTAAAAGACCCAGACTGGGTAATAGCCATGCAAGAAGAGCTCCATCAATTTGAACGAAATAAGGTGTGGGAACTTGTCCCGAGACCATCTCATCAGAATGTCATTGGAACTAAATGGGTGTTTAGAAACAAAATGAGTGAAGATGGGCTCATTGTTAGGAACAAAGCTCGTCTTTTTGCTAAGGGGTATTGCCAGGAAGAAGGTATTGATTTTGATGAAACCTTCGCCCCTGTAGCTAGATTGGAAGCCATTCGCATATTTCTAGCTTTTGCAGCCTATAAGAACTTCAAAGTCTATCAAATGGATGTCAAGAGCGCTTTCCTAAATGGACTTCTTGAAGAAGAGGTGTATGTTGAACAACCACCTGGCTTTGCAATCAATAATGAGCTTGAAAAGGTATATCATCTCAAAAAGGCTCTTTATGGCTTAAAGCAAGCTCCACGAGCCTGGTATGATACTCTCTCATACTTTCTTATCAATTGCGGCTTCACGAAAGGAGTGGTTGATAAAACACTCTTTCGTATAAAAGATAATGACCATATTCTTTTGGTACAAATCTACGTTGATGACATTATCTTCGGAAGCACGAATCCAATCTTGTGTGAAAAGTTCTCCAATCTTATGAAAGGCAAATTTGAGATGAGTATGATGGGTGAACTGAACTATTTTCTGGGTTTGCAAGTCAAACAATGCCCAGATGGAATATTCATAAATCAAGCCAAATATACCAAGGATTTAATCCGAAAATTTGGCATTGATGGAAAAAGTTCGGTTAAAATTCCAATGAGCACATCCCTCAGAATGGACATTGATAATGAAGGAAAGGATGTTGATCAAACAAACTTTCGAGGTATTATTGGTTCTCTCCTATACCTGACAGCAAGTAGACCTGACATTTCGTTTGCTGTTGGTGTATGTGCACGATTTCAAGCTAAGTCGAAAGAAAGTCACCTAAGCGCAACTAAAAAGATATTAAGATATCTTAAGGGAACGCAAAGTGTCGGTCTCTGGTATCCAAAAGATGGATCATTTGATCTAGTTGGATACTCAGACGCTGATTTCGCTGGATGTCGGATTGATCGAAAAAGTACCTCAGGAACCTGTCAGTTCCTAGGAGGAGAATGTGTCTGGTAAAAAGCAAAACTCTATTGCCACAAGTACGGCTGAAGCCGAATACATAGCAGCTGGAAGCTGCTGTGCTCAAATCTTATGGATGAGACACCAATTGAGAGATTATGGCATAAATGCACGAGAAGTGAGCATAAAATGCGATAACACGAGTGCTATCGCCATTACGAATAATCCTGTGCTGCACTCTCGGACCAAGCATATTGACATCAAGTATCACTTCATTCGTGATTCATGTCGAGAAAAAGGACATATCTCTTGAGTATGTTAATACTGATGATCAACTTGCAGATATACTCACGAAACCCTTAAGTGAAGCAAGATTCTCTTCTTTAAGGCATGAACTCGGAATGATTGAAATGACATAAAGCTAAGAGAATCAGATCTGCAAAGATTCTTGCTCTCGAAAATCAAAAGATTTGATTCATCCTCACACGCAAGGATCTTTATAAATGAAGTACACTATGAGAATAAATTTCTCATCTAACGAAAATTCTAGTGTTTGTTTTTGCATGTGCAGGAATGAGTACGGGAAGCGAAAGAACCATTACGGAGGCACGAGAAGGAAATAGTGAAGTTCTCAGTGAGCCACTAGTGACTGAGCAACAGCTCAATCAGTTCCTTGAACACGCTCAACACATACGAAGCCTTCTCTGTAACACGTCCGATAATGAGTCACGAGAATCCTTCTACTCTGTTGGCAACCCCATTGGATATATCAAAGAAAACAGTGTGCTGGAACTAAGCGATAGTTTTGACTACTCACCCTCAGGCACCCCCACCAAGATAGCATCTCCTCTCAAGTCCACCGCAAGCAGCAAGAAAAAGAAAGCTTGAATAACTTTGTTAGGCCACGGTGACAAATTGTGATGTTATCTTGTTCATGATCTTTTTAGTTTATGACTCTATCATGCAAATATGATGTCAGTATCTAAAAGAGTTTGTTAAGATTCGCACGTTATCTTTTGCCTATATATTATTCTTCTATTTCATGAGCTTTACTCATTCACAAGATCTTAGAGAAGGATAAAGATTGCAGGAATGGATAAGGGGAAGGAAAAGAGCGACGAAGTTGAAAAAAAGGGCCAAACGTCTAAAACATCATATGCAAGAAGCCAACAAGCTTCCGAATGCCACCATCATAAGGCTGGAAGAAGATGGGGAAAGGGTCATCGTAACCTACTCCATGCCCAACACAGCACCAAAGGACAAGGAAACTCATGACAAATTGGTCAACGAGTCCAGGGCTAAGAAGGCTTACTGCATGGAACAAGCCACTCGGCTTGCTAAAGAGAGAATTCTGATGATGAAAAGGTCTAATGAGCAAACATCTTATGAAGTTCCTCAACCTAGTGAACAATCTTCTGAAGATGTCACTATGGTTCACTCTCGGCCCTTAACTCAGTCACCCGAACCCACTCTCTCACTTGAGGAGTTGGATGAATATGCAAAGATGGCAAATCTGACTGATGTGACCGAAGAGATGACTCGTCTGGAACTTCACGTGCCTTATCGTTTTCTCTAAGCTTTTGTATGCTGTACTCTCGTGACCTGGAATCCTCGTGATCTAATAAAAATGCTATCCTTTCGTACTTAGAATGACTGCTTATCTTGTCTATGCCTAACTTTATATGTTACTTGTCCAAATCACAGGAAAGCTCATCACTCATACGTTTCCGATCAAAAGAGCCATAATTTTATGCGTTACATTTCTTTTAAAAGATCATTGAAGTTGGAGTTTCATAAAGAAACAAGTTAACAGTCAAAGTCTTGCTTGGAATTAATGACTCCTTGACTACAGTTATGAGCATTAATTGTAACGTTGAAATTAATGGTGTAACAGACACATGAGCTATGTGGATTTCTTGCTATAAAAGGAGGTGAAATTCTTCACATTATACTCATCCTTCTTTTCTTTACCATGGCTCCAAAGAAACCTTTCACCAGAGGTGATTCTCACAAACTGAAAGAAGGTGCCAGACGTCTCAGGGAGGAACAGGGTGACCTCTACCTTGGTAACAGTCCACAAGCACCAGTGGAAATTCCTTCTGATTCCGACTCGTCTCTTAAGTATGATGATATGGCGGGTTTTATTGTTGAAAGTGAAGAGAAGACTTCGAAAGATCCTACCAAGATTCCAGATCGAGACTATATGGCTTTTCTGGCACAAGAGGACTTAATGGAGAAATATGATCAGGAGGAAGAACTTGAATCCTCATCTGGCTCAAACTACCCACGAACCGGGAAATGGTTCAAGCAAATGCTGGGAAATTTGAAAAAGGCCAAAGGTGAACCATCTGAAGTCAAGAAAAACGAGAGGAAGAAAAATTGATCTTTTGTCTGTTGTATCTTATCCTATGTACTTTCTTCTCTCGGTTCTATGAATAATAAAGCTTAATTGGCTCTGGTTTCCTTTGATCGAGACTTTATATGTCTTATCTATCACCTGTCTAAAAATCTCGAATCAAGGACAAAATTCTTGAAAAAGAATATATTCCCTAAGCAGTGTCTTGGTCAAGTCAGTTGGACACATCTTTTGAGAGGTTCGGTCTCTCTATTTAATAGACCCTCTCAATCTTCTATGGACTCACTCATCTCTTTCTTCAACTCATGGATAAAGGGAAAGAAAAGGCACTCTCATCCAAGAGCTTATCTGAGACTGGCAAAATGTCTCACCGCAATCTCGGGAACTCGGTTGAGAAAGGTTCATCATCTGAGAAAGAACCTGAAATCTCAGAGTTCTACTCTCTTGTTGAACTTACCCCTCTTCTAAAGCACGAAGAAAGATATCGTGCACTGTACTCTTTTGCTAAGGCCAAGGTAATGGCTGAACTAAATGACATGGAGAGACGAGGTCTCTCTAAAGAAACCTTGGGAGCAGATCACGAGACTCTCATTGCTGAAGTCTTTGCTCATGAGATCCGAAAGAGGGAATACCTTGCGTAGGAACGAAAGAAGAAGGGTAGCAATGTGTAGAAGGGAAGTCTGCCTACAAATGCACGAGAGATTGTAACTGTTTGTGTTGCGTATTGTTCTGTGTAATAATTCTCTCTGGAGAAGCATTTCTGTTGATGTAAAAAGGACATGTTTGACTTTACTTGTCTCACAAGTCTGATGTTATGAAATCTTTATCTTCTTTCGGGTTTGGAATCATGACTAAATATGCTTAATGCTTTTAGCCTTTATTTCCAACCGTTTAGATGAATCCCAATGGGATCATGTGGCCGAGAAAAGTGGTCCACTCCCCCACTCTGTCTGGTACATGATGTGACGTGCATTTAATGCACCAATAAGCACTCGAGTGATTTTCTCTCACCTCATTAAATGAGGGAATGATCGTTTTTGATCTGCACACGATCTTATCACTCCCCCATGTTGATCAGTTACCTTTTGGAGAAGAAGTACCGTGAGTGTTTTGAATTTTAAACCTTTCATCTCTAAATGGATCATCCATACCCGGATACCCGGAGTTCTATAAAACCCCTCTTAAACCTTTTTGATCTTTTTACCCTACCTTTCTCACTCTCATTCTTCATAACCCTCTGTCTCTCTCGAATCCTCAACTATGGCAGAACATCCACAAGCATCACCATCTAATCCTGAACCAGAAACTCCTTCCAACTTGGAAGTCCCAAGCTTTCCAACTGAGGACCTGAGATTCATTGAATCCAGAGTACCCTTCATCGTAGGGGGAAATATGTGGGACGCGTATGGATTCCTTGAGTATATCATGGATAGAAAATTTGGTGAAAACATCATACATCTCCTCACAGAAAGAGGATTATATAGCTTCATCACACACCTTTATACTGTTTGGCCCCGGTTGATGTAACCCAGTTTTATATGAATGCTTCAATATCTTCTGATTATTTGACTATCACTTCCAGAGTCAATAATCATCATGTGGTCCTTACCTCGGAGGACGTTCGATCAACATACGGGTTTCCACACAGAGATGAGTCTTACAAGACAGATATTATCTATTATCATCTCGACCCAGAGGAGTTCTACGAATCCATCAAGAACAATCACGCACCATCCAAGGCAGAAATCACATGGCCGTTGAAGAAGAAATGGTTCCGGCTAGATTATGAGTTCACTGTTGATATTTTCATTAAACTCGTCGATCACAAGACCTCGGGCACTGATGATGTGACGAAGGAGAAGTTGAAAATGCTGCATGCTTTCTTGAATGGATTTAAAGTCGATTGGTCGAAGATCATATTCAACAATATTGTTCACACCATCACCTTTCATCAAAAAAGTCCAGGAGACATTGCGAAGAAGTTAGGATATGGTTTTGTGATAAGCCATCTTCTGGCAACGAAAGGAGTCGTTCTGCGCCCAGGAATTCGGCCTGGACAAAAAGCATGTCACATGAAACAAAAACCGTCGGGGTATGACAAGCAGAAGGCGTTGGAGTTGGGAATTCCTATTGAGCAAGTCAAAGCCAAGAGGAAATCAAGAACACCTAGGGTTTCAGAAGATGATCAACCCAAGCCGAAATGACAAAAACGAGAAAAGCACTCCTCTCGGAGTAAGGCGAAAAAGGCAGAAGATACTTCAGCTGTTCCAATCCCTTCAAAATCTCCACAAGAGAAGAAAGATCCTATTCCATCCTCCCCTCTACCAGAAACAATCGTTGTCAAAGACTCATCCGAAGACGAAGATAATTTGATTCTCTCCAGAACTATCAAAAAGAGTCACTTTCGGTCTCCCGTCAAGGCGAAATCTTTCCCGAAGGAATCTTCTACACCGAAAGAAGAAGACACGAAAGATGCATCCCCACAGGGGGAAATAATCACGAATGAAGCACTTTCTGAGGGGGAAGCTCAACCGAAAGATGTTCTTCCTGAGAAAATTCCTGATGATCAAGAACACAAGTCTGATCCCGGTTCTCCTCAAGACCACCATCCACAAGAACCTACTTTGGCAGATCAACTCCTTCGAGAGCTGACACAAGAACCTGCTAATGTAGACATGGAGGCCAGTCGCTTAAGTCTTCCACAAGAACCTGGGTCACCAGAAAATACGAAAGAGGCGACTGATGCTCTGATATCTTTGCCTTGTTTGCCACAAGAACTTGTGTTGGTAGACGAGGCAGCCTTTGTGCAAGTAATTTCTCCGGATATACCAAAACCTTCAGCTCCAGCTCCTGAAGTAAAGGTTTCTCGCCGTACACGAGATCAATTGCTTAGAGAATCCATTGAAAGGGATTATAAACGAGTTCTGCAGTGGCAAAAGTGGCGCACTGCTCCCCTACGGACCTTTCTTGAAACTTTTGAAGCAATGCAGGATGAAGAAGACTTTGCACTTGCATGGATTGGCACTGATGATGTTTCAAAAGCTCTTCGAATTGAAGAAATCAATCGCATTTTCTCATACAACATGACAAATCACACTCTCGGGAGAGATAAAGCTCCAATCTGCATCGAGCTCAACAAGCCACCCTTGGATCCAGTTTATGAGGAAGAAATGAAGCAACTTCGATATGCCATATTGCTTTCAAAGATCAAGACCACTTTAGAGAAAGAACACCAAAATGATCCAAATTGTAATGTCAGTGGCACGAAAGATGAGCTTGGACGAGAGATTGAAGAAGGCGAGAGTGATGAAGATAAAGATGAAGATGAAGATGATAATAATGATGATGTTGACGATGCTGATGATAAGAATGATGATGATGATGGCGATGATGATAATGATGATCAGTTGGGCAATGAAGGTGCTCAAGAAGCCGACCCCGAAGACAGTCACACAATCTTGATCGGTCCTGACTATGACACCTACCCTCAAAGATCTCCCTTAAGAAGACCACCATCTGACAGTGATGACTCGGAAGAAGTTTCAACTTCTCATCTCAAAGATCTGTCTCGTGCCATTGTTTCGCATATCCAACCCATAGACGAGACTCCAATCAAGCAAGGAAACGAAAGTATGCGTGAGGGCAAACTGGAAGCTTCACCAATTCTTCTTAGCTTAGCTAGTGGTGGAAAACGGGAAGCACCACCTCAAGATGATCACATGGACACATCACCAACAAACATCGAGGAAGAATCCCCTGCAGAGTCCCCACGGACTATCATGAACATCATGAGAGGAACTGTTCATTCAGCCGAGACCATCCATAGGCAATATCTTGCTTTACGAGATAAGGACACGAAAGTTATGGATGATCTATGCAAGAAGGTCGATTTTCTGATAGCAGCACAATCTAAACCTCGATCTCCACCTCCAGCACAGCCTCAACCGCAGCAACAAAGCCAATCAGATCACAAGGTCCTTGAGCGAATGACAAAGAAACTTTATGATCTCGAAGCTTCCTTGAACAAAGTTGCGCGACAACAGCACAAAATCAAACACTCTCATTTTGGTCTCAAAGAGCGTGTGGATTTGGCCTGTACAAAGATTGACACATATCAGGACAATTCGTACCAACTGGGCGAATATGCACTTCAAATTCTCGGGTATGCTCAGGATATCTTGTTTGCAATCAACAAGGTCTCCTCCATTCCTTCATCTCCCTCCAACGGATGAATTTTCATCACCTATATAAACTCACCTTCATCAACTAAGAAGGTGCTGGTTCATTCTCACTCGACTTACTCACTTACAAAAGCTCTTGAAAAGTCTACAATTTACTAAAAGCTTTTGTGAACCAGTTTTGAGGTGCTAAGTTACTTGAAGAATCATTTGTCTTACACCTCAAGGAAGTCTTGACACCTGTTTGAAGCAATCATATCTTAGAGTCAAGACCTCATCGTTGGAGAATTCAAGAAATCATTTTCTACCAACCTCAACTCAGGAGAAAAAGTTGATAGAGGCGGAGTAAACTCGAGGAGTTGAAAAACCTACAAAGGCTGTCCGGCTTAGTGATCAAGGAAGTCTTTGTGTATTTTTGTAACACCCCAGATTTTCAAGACATTTAAAACTTATAAAATAAAGGTATTATCTCATTAAATCCCAAAACGTAATACAAGCGTACGGGGTGCTATGCCACACCTGAGCTAGAGAACCCAGGTGCACAGGCTATTAACTAATATCCTCAATAATGTAAATGCATAATATGGCACGCAGGCCGAAAAGGGAACTATCTACTTCTACGTTCCGAGTTCTAGCGCACTCCAGTGACTTATTCTTCTGTGCCTGAAAGCCAAATATATCTGTTCAGCGAGAGATGCTGGTAACCCACTCCAACGCGTTGAAATACAATACATATAGAGATATATATAGATATACGAAAACCATTATGAGCATGAAGATATATCCTACGAACTCTAGCTTTTAAAACCGGGAATGACTCGACAGATGAGGTCAGACACAAGCAATAGTTATAACGAGCATATGCAGTTCACAATAGATAAGGCAGATAAGGCAAAGCATAAACAATAATCACAACCCATCATAAACAATCCCTAATATAAATCCCATAGTCACATCCCAAGGCACTCATAATCACAACTCGTCCATATCACACACATAACGCACATTGTTGGCGCCACAGGACCGATCGCATGCCCATACATGAGGGTCAGCGCATATAGCTCTGACACAGCCCCGCAGCACCATGCCCCGCATCGCAACACGGGGAGGTCGATCGCAACCGACCGATGAACCGCAGCTCATCACAATGTTTGATCGCAACCAAACAGTGGACTGCAGCCCAAGAGAGTGTCATCTGACCGCAGCCAGGATAAAGGACGAACCGCAGCTCGTATAGAAACACTCATGGCTTAGTGGTTGGGACTTGGACTTATAAATGTGAGGTCTAGAGTTCAATTCCTAATGGTGACATTAGGCATTTCTTAGTGGTGTGGTCCTCTTTTGTCTTTTCCTTGTTTCGTCTTTTAGTGAGGAAGGGTTGGGTGGATGGTATAACTTGTGTTTTACTCTCGTAGTGGAATCGGAATTTTGAACGAAAAGGAATCTTTATTCATAATACTTTCTAAGTAGTTAGTTAAGTAGACATAATGCTCCCGAAGTAATTAAACTAAATAAGTGGTCTATACGATACAGGGGGCGGTTACAAGGGGGTGATGGCTTATCCCAAACAGAATTCGCTTTCGGGGTTTTCTTCGGCGGGGTCCGTACGGTCCTCGTCTTCAGGGATTGGGTTCTCCCCTTCTAGTCCTTCTTCGTTCCCGAGGTCGGCTTGCGTTCGGCTCATGACGAATACCTTTCCGGGAGCGCCGTAGCCCCCTTGGTGGCCGGTACCCCCGTGTTGGCCTGTGGCGGTGGGACGCGGTCCTTGGGGCCGAGTGCATTGGAAGGCCTTGTGTCCTTCCTCCCCGCAGTTGAAGCATCGCCATGGGTTGCCTGCGCAGTCCTTGCCTCTGTGACTTTTGTTGCATCTCGGGCAAGGAAGGTTTCTTGGGTTCGCTTCGTTGCTTCCCGAGGGCGGTCTTGGGTTAGTCGGGTTGTTTGATCTCGTGCCGATGTCGTTCCTTGTTCTTTTCGCCGGTGGTGCCCCACTTCCGGTGTTCCTTCTTCGCATCTATTCTTGAACTCCGCGTTGAAGTAGTTGGATTCGATAGAGATTCGCGGCACTGACGTAAGCCTCGTTGAGGGTCCGGGGCCTACTTACCACTAGTGCCTTCCGGGCTTCGAAGTTGAGGCCCGATACGAATCTTTCTATCTTGGTTACCTCGGTGGGGACAAGTTCGGGCGCGAAGCGTGCCAGTTCGAGGAACCGTTTATGGTACTCTACGGCGGTGGCCGTTCCTTGTTTTAGATGAAGGAACTCTTCGTACATGGATGCTTTTACGTGAGTTGGGTAGAACCGTTCACGCAGCCGTGCCTTGAGGCTTTCCCAGTTGAACCCTGGTTCTTGTCGGTGGGTGGGTCCCTCGTGGATCCACCAGAGATCGGCCTCGTATCCGAAGTAGAACGAGGCTATTTCCGCGCGGCGTTCCTCCGGGCATTCTACCACCCCTAGAATCTTATCAAGAGTCCGGATCCATTCCTCTAGGACCGCGGGGTCTTCTTCTCCGAAGAACGTGGGTGGTCGGTGATTTGAAACTTGTCGGGCGATGTCTGAGTTTGCGTTTGTCGGAGGTGGTGGGGGTCTGACGTTGCGAAGGGCCGCGTCACTTAGTGCCTGCGCGACTTGTGTTAGTTGCTGTAGAGTTTGGGTCAAGGGGTCGTCAGTGGCAAGTTCCGGAGTCCTTGATTGTCTTCTGTTCGGTGCCATGTTATCGTCTTTCTGGTCAGGGTTTATAAGAGTGTTAGACTAGAGTCTACTGTACTTCTTATGAAGTGATAAGTGGGAAGGATTTTAGAATGAGGGCGGGTAACGTGTGGGGAAGTTATGTGTAGGTTTCACAATCTCACCGCGCGACCTAAGATTCCTAAATCCTATGTTCCTAAGTACCTAGAGTTCAGGCTTAATGTCCTAAGGTCCATTCTTAAGAGTCTTATCCTAGGGTCACACTTAGGCTCTGATACCAACTGTAACACCCCAGATTTTCAAGACATTTAAAACTTATAAAATAAAGGTATTATCTCATTAAATCCCAAAACGTAATACAAGCGTACGGGGTGCTATGCCACACCTGAGCTAGAGAACCCAGGTGCACAGGCTATTAACTAATATCCTCAATAATGTAAATGCATAATATGGCACGCAGGCCGAAAAGGGAACTATCTACTTCTACGTTCCGAGTTCTAGCGCACTCCAGTGACTTATTCTTCTGTGCCTGAAAGCCAAATATATCTGTTCAGCGAGAGATGCTGGTAACCCACTCCAACGCGTTGAAATACAATACATATAGAGATATATATAGATATACGAAAACCATTATGAGCATGAAGATATATCCTACGAACTCTAGCTTTTAAAACCGGGAATGACTCGACAGATGAGGTCAGACACAAGCAATAGTTATAACGAGCATATGCAGTTCACAATAGATAAGGCAGATAAGGCAAAGCATAAACAATAATCACAACCCATCATAAACAATCCCTAATATAAATCCCATAGTCACATCCCAAGGCACTCATAATCACAACTCGTCCATATCACACACATAACGCACATTGTTGGCGCCACAGGACCGATCGCATGCCCATACATGAGGGTCAGCGCATATAGCTCTGACACAGCCCCGCAGCACCATGCCCCGCATCGCAACACGGGGAGGTCGATCGCAACTGACCGATGAACCGCAGCTCATCACAATGTTTGATCGCAACCAAACAGTGGACCGCAGCCCAAGAGAGTGTCATCTGACCGCAGCCAGGATAAAGGACGAACCGCAGCTCGTATAGAAACGTTTGATCGCAACCAAACGGTGGACCGCAGCCCAAGAGAATGTCATCTAACCGCAGCCAGGAATACCCATCTGACCGCAGCCAGCTTCTGAACCGCAGCTCAGGATAACCAATCCGATCGCAACCGAATTGGGGTAACACACACACATAACACGTAGCAAGCACATGCAACCCACATTACACATTGGGAAGGGGAATAAAGCGTATAACAACCCTATGTGTGATCCGTCACATACTAAGAATAGTCATAAGGGGTTCATACTTCTTTCACCTAGGTCAACGGGATACCAATTCAACTAGCATGCAAGATAATAGACTCATAAACCTACGAACGGTACCCGAAACATCAAACTAGACATAGGCACGACGAGCGGGGTCCGTTGGGACACCACGGGGATCGGGGAAACATCAAACGGGGAAGCCGGGGTCCCGAGGTGGGAGAAATTCCAGCGGGTAGCCGGTGGGTGGGGGTCCACCCGCCGGCTGCCCGCCGGCTGACACTGTTCCGGGCAGCGGGTGCCCGGCGGGCAGCTGCCCGCCCGCCGGCTGCCCGCTGCCGGAGCTGCCCGAATTGCCGTGGGTAGGTGGCGGGTCCCCTACCCCCCACTGACTCTTTTCACCACTTTTCGTCCCGGGAACCGTTATGGAACCCGAAATCATGCTTAGACACTTTTCAACGTAATTAACGCCAACACATAGACAATTAACGGATCAAATACGATAGACGAACGGCACATAACCTAACATGCTTTTCTAATCATAATCAACACCCAAACATGCGATTTCCCACCCGATAATCCAAGAATAAGATTATACGATACAACCTAGGGTTCTAATCACTTTTATATCAACAAGAATACGGTTCGTCTTCTAATTGCAAGATTCGGTAGGAACAACACATAATCATCAAGGGTACCAATTAATCATCAAGAACATCATAATCATCAAGAACAACACATAATCATCAAGAATCCCAATTATTCATCAAGAACATCATAATTATCAAGAAACTCCCAATATCAAGATTATCAAGATTCCCCATGGAATCATTAAATCAACATCAATAATAATCATAGTAATTCGCCATTCACAATCATACGGGGGAAACCCTAAGGGGAAATCATAGCTATGAAAATAGGTTTTGTTGAGACATGGGTTACCTCTTAGCCTTAATTAATCCCTTGGCTATGAATGATCTTTCTTTAAGCTTCCTTGCTTTCTTGATTTCTCCTAAGGGAATTCTTGGAGCTCTTTCTGGGGTGGTGGGGCGTTAATCTTGTGGGGGGAATTCTAGGTGCCTCTTAAGTCCTCTATTTATACATTTAGGAGTCCCAATAAGGAACTGATATTATAGGCTCGCTAATTCTATTCCTTTTGGAACTAAGGATTGGGTTTAGGGGTTGGGGTTTATACATGAGGGCCCATGGACTATGGTGGGCCTTTTTCCCTAATTAATTATAATTTATTCTTTCTCTTGGGTTACTGATTAATTGATTAAATGGTTTTAGGGGCCGTAACACGGGGTGTTACAATTTTGTACTAAGAGTGATAGTGCAATCCTTCCAACTGTTGTGGAAGAAGAGTGGAGTAGGCAACTGTAACACCCCGTGTTACGGCCCCTAAAACCATTTAATTAATCAATCAATAAGCCAAAGAGAAGGAATAAATCATAATGATCAATTAGGGAAAAAGGCCCACCGTAGTCCATGGGCCCTCATATATATACCCAACCCCTAAACCCAATCCTTAGTTCCGAAAGAAATAGAACTAGCAAGCCTATAGTATTAATTCCTAATTAGGACTCCTAAATATATAAATAAGGGACTTAGGAGACACCTAGAACTTCCCACACGCCTAAACGCCCCACCTCCCCAAGAGAGCTCCAAGAATTCCCTTAGAAGAAAGCAAGAAAGCTTAAAGAAAGACCCTTCATAGCCAAGGAACTAATTAAGGCTAAGAGGTAACACATGTCTCAACAAAACCTATTTTCATAGCTATGATTTCCCCTTAGGGTTTCCTCCCCGTATGATTGTGAATGGCGAATTACTATGATTATTATTGATGTTGATTTAATGATTCCATGGGGAATCTTGATAATCTTGATATTGGGAGTTTCTTGATAATTGTGATGTTCTTGATGATTAATTGGGATTCTTGATGATTATGATGTTCTTGATGATTAATGGGTATCCTTGATGATTATGTGTTGTTCCTACCGAATCTTGCAATTAAAAGACGAATCGTATTCTTGTTGATATAAAAGTGATTAGAACCCTAGGTTGTACCGTATGCTTTGATTCTTGGATTATCGGGTGGGAAATCGCATGTTTGGGTGTTGATTATGGTTAGAAAAGCATGATAGGTCATGTGCCGTTCGTTTCCCATATTTGATCCGTTAATTGTCTACTTGTTGTTGTTAATTGCGTTGTAAAGTGTCTAAGCATGGTTTCGGGTTCCACAACGGTTCCCGGGGCGAAAAGTGATGAAAAGAGTCAGTGGGGGGTAGGTGGGGGTAGGGGACCCGCCACCTACCCGTGGCATTCTCGGGCAGCTCCGGCAGCGGGCAGCCGGCGGGCGGGCAGCTGCCCGCCGGGCACCCGCTGCCCGGAACAGTGGCAGCCGGCGGGTGGACCCCCACCCACCGGCTACCCGCTGGAAATTACACTACCTCGGGCTCCCGGCTTCCCCGTTTGATGTTTCCCCGATCCCCGTGGTGTCCCAACGGACCCCGTTTGTCGTGCCTATGTCTAGTTTGATGTTTCGGGTACCGTTCGTAGGTTTATGAGTCTGTTATATCGCATGCTAGATGAATTGGTATCCCGTTGACCTAGGTGAAGGAAGTATGAACCCCTTAGGACTATTCTTAGTATGTGATGGATCACGCATAGGTTTGTTATACGCTTCATCCCCCTTCCCGATGTGTAACGTGGGTTGCATGTGCTTGCTATGTGTTATGTGTGTGTGCTACCCCAATTCGGTTGCGATCGGATTGGTTATCCTGAGCTGCGGTTCAGAAGCTGGCTGCGGTCAGATTGGTATTCCTGGCTGCGGTCAGATGACATTCTCTTGGGCTGCGGTCCACCGTTTGGTTGCGATCAAACGTTTCTATACGAGCTGCGGTTCGTCCTTTATCCTGGCTGCGGTCAGATGACACTCTCTTGGGCTGCGGTCCACTGTTTGGTTGCGATCAAACGTTTCTATACGAGCTGCGGTTCGTCCTTTATCCTGGCTGCGGTCAGATGACACTCTCTTGGGCTGCGGTCCACTGTTTGGTTGCGATCAAACATTATGATGAGCTGTGGTTCATCGGTCGGTTGCGATCGACCTCCCCGTGTTGCGATACGGGCATGGTGCTGCGGGGCCGTGTCAGAGCTATATGCGCTGACCCTCATGTATGGGCATGCGATCGGTCCTGTGGCGCCAACAAAGTGTGTTATGTGTTGTGATATGGATGAGTTATGATTATGAGTGTCTTGGGGGATGTGACTAAGGGGTTTACATTGGGGATTGTTCATGTTGGGTTATGATTATTGTTTATGCTTTGCCTTATCTGCCTTATCTGTTGTGAACTGCATATGCTCGTTATAACTGTTACTTGTGTCTGGCCTTATCTGTCGAGTCATTCCCGGTTTTAAAAGCTAGAGTTCGTAGGATATATCTTCATGCTCATAATGGTTTTCGTATATCTATATATATCTCTATATGTATTGTATTTCAACGCGTTGGAGTGGGTTACCAGCATCTCTCGCTGAACAGATATATTTGGCTTTCAGGCACAGAGGACTAGAGCACTGGAGCGCGCTAGAACTGGAGCGTAGAAGTAGAGTAGTTTCCCTTTCGGCCTGCGTGCCATATTATGCATTGTGTTTCAATGGATATTAGTTAGACAGCCTGTACACCTGGGTTCTCTAGCCCAGGTGTGGCATAGCACCCCGTACACTTATAATATACTTTGGGATGTAATGAGATATTACCTTTATTATATAAGCTTAAAATGTCTTGAAAATCTGGGGTGTTACAGCAACATTGGCTGAACCACTATAAAATCTCGTGTCCTCTCTATCTCTTTACTTACGCTTTTCCTTTTTGCTCTCATATCATTCCTTTATTATCGTTACCGAAAGTTTGTCTAATTACGCAAACTCGTGCAAAGTATCTAAAAAAATCTATCTTATCCGCTGCGCCAAGACACCGAAAGGTGACGTTTAGGGCTTCTAACGAAAAGAGTCTATTCACCCCCCCCCCCCCCCTCTAGACTCTCATCTCATTCTATCGGGACCAACACGGCGAACTAGAGCAATGGAATGAACACAATTCGGCTAAGAAAGAGTAGAAACAGAGAGTTTTGAGGCTAGAAATATATGATGTTTCATGTTGTGTAAATTTGCTACTGCTCTACCCTCTCTTATATAGGGTGAAGAATTAAATAGCTTTTAATAAGGCACTTAAGGGCACCCCTACACCTTCATGTAACAGCAACCATTAACATGAGTTTTAATTCAAAATTTAAAATTGGAATTAATTCAAAGAATTAACTCCGTAACAGCAGAATTGAAAACCCAACGGTCACAGGTTTCGGCCCTATCCAGTCCCACTTAGTCCTGCCAATTTCTGGACGATACTCGCGCCCAGCTGGGGCACACGAGATCAAGCTTGAGCCATGCATACAAACTTCTTTAAAAAAAATTAAAAAATCCAACCATTGTTTAAGCTAGGGGGAGGCGTTTCGGGTTTCGATTCGATTTTTTCGGTTCGTTTTTTCGGTTTCGGTTTTTCAGTTTTAAAAAAGTTAAACCATTCGGTTTAACATTAAGGTTTGGTTTCGGTTTCGGTTCGGATTGAAACGGTTCGGTTTCGGTTCAGATTTAATTCGGTTGGGTGTTCGGTTCGGTTTAAGATCCCCAAATTTCAACATTTCTTAATTTTTCGAACATACTACCCAAAAATACATATTCGCATAATCCAAATTCAAATTCTAAACATTATATAACAAAATAGCAATCCAGATTTCAAATACAATACTAAGTACTAATTATCAAACATCAGTTAACGTTTTTGCACAACCGACTCTTCAGTTGGTTCAGTTGGAATATTTTTATTAATAAGATGAATAATCATCTATCTGTGTAGTTGATATTAAAAGAACTAGTGTCAATTACTATATAGTTAATTTTTGGACACAATCTATCATTGCTAGTGCACTCGAAATATATTCCAGTACTAGAAAATAATTATAGTGCACTGGAAATCAAAATTAGAATGACTGTAAAGCACATTAAATTTATAGAAAAATATGAAACTAAAGAAAATATTGAATATTGTAAATATAACTCAAGTTAGATATACTTGTGAGGTAATGAACAATTGCGACAAACAACAAAAGTGCAATGTAGAAAACAAGCTATAAAGAAATCAAATAAAAAATGTAAGGTTTGGTACCAGTAAGAATGAGAACTGAACGGCGGAGCAGGCATCAAGTAACTTGAATTTACTTCTTTATTATTATTATTATTATTATTATTATTATTATTATTATTATTATTATTATTATTATTATTATTATTATTATTATTATTATTATTATTAATTTTACTATTATTATTATATTATTATTATTATTATTTTTTAAAAAAATTATATAGCATTCAGTTCGGTTCGGTACTAAACCATTCGGGTTACAAAATCCCGAACCGTTCGATTTTCTATTACTAGTTCAGTTCGGATCGGATCGGATCGATTCGGATCGGATCGGATCGGATCGGATCGATTCGGTTCGGATAAACCGAACCGAAGTGCCCACCCCTAGTTTAAGCTTCAAACACTTCAAGCATCATTTAGATTTTGTCTAGTTTTTAGTCATCCCGACTAATATCCTTAGGGAACATCTTCTACCTCTCTCAAGACAACTTTGTGGAGAACCCTTAGAGAATGTGGAAAGGCAGTGAAGAACGAACAGCTTGGTGAAGAAAATTGTTCGAAGGACTGTTTTGTGGATAGTAGTTACCTAGTTGGCTTTGTCTGCAAGTGATATGACTATTTAACATATAAAGGATCAATTAAGACATAGCTTAACTCGCTAAAATTAATTCTCTTATAACACGTACAACATTGAATTTTAACCCTGTTGGTTACAAATGAGTATTTGTACGTAAGAGGAATAAGGATAATGAGGTGATGTGTGATAAAGCGAGTTTTGTAGCCAAGGGTTCACCCAGAAACCCATAATTGATATTAGTCAAATATATTGTAACACCCCGTGTTACGACCTCTAAACTCGAATTAATTATTTAATTAATTTTGTTAAGAAATAGTTATAAAGGATTTAATTGGGGTAGAATCCCCTTAATTAATTAACGTGGTCCATGATGGACCACGGACCTTTACCTAGACTAAATCCTTTAAGCCTGTTAGGATTAAAGAAAGTGGGCCTTTACTATTTAGACTCTTATTAGGACTCCTAATTCTATAAATAGTGATTAGAAAGCATTTAGGACCGGATAGTTATGTTGTGCATCGGTATGCACCATGCATGGTGCATACGGATGCAAAAACGACGTCGTTTTATTAAAAACGCGCGTCTCCCCTTAAAAAAAAAAAATCAGGTTCGATACCCAGCAACAGCATTATGTTGTTCATTCATTCTGGAATTTTAGTTCATAGATTATGGAATTTTAAGTCATTGATTCTGGAATTATAGTTCATCGATTCTGAAATTGTAGTTTAGCGATTCTGAAATTTTAGTTCATAGATTCTGGAATTTTAGTTCATTCATTCTGGAATTTTTAGTTCATAGATTAGATTCTGGAATTTTTAGTTCATAGATTCTGGAATTATAGTTCATCGATTATGGAATTATAGTTCATCGATTCTGGAATTTTAATTCATATGTTGTTGCTGGGAATCGAACCTGATTTTTTTTTTTAAAGGGGAGACGCGCATTTTTAATAAAACGACGTCGTTTTTGCATCCGTATGCACCATGCATGGTGCATACGGATGCACAACATAATTTGCCTTTAGAACTCTTTCCACCCATAATCCTGTTACCCGAGAATTCCCCCTAGAAACCTAGCCAGGGAATTCCTCGTCGCCAAGCCTATGAAGATCAATTGAAGGAAAATCTGGGAAAAGATCAATTGAATCGTGTTATTGCATTGACTTGTGGCCTTAGGTTGCATGCTAGTATCTTTATGTGTTTTATCGTGTCAAGTCTGTTACTGTGTCTCGAGTCTTGATCTTGGTTTTATAGTAAGAGTTGTTTAGGATTATATATGTATTCCCGAGTCTCAAAATGTGCATCTAGGTTCTCAAGCATAGATGTGGCATAGCACCCCGACTCTTATGTTTGACTTCCGCTCTGTTTGGATGTTAATGATAGATTCGCATATACTTCTTAAGCTTTAAATGTTTTAAAAATTAGGGGTGTTACATATATTCTCCCACAATAGATGACATTAGGTTCCGCTACTTAATATTGTTAGCAATAAATAACAAATTTAGATATGCAGCTAATATTTATTTCAAAAGCCCCTAAGTGATTTAAGGCTCTAAAAATGAGAGAAAATAAAAATCGCCACATGTATGATGTTAAATTATGAAGGTTTTATGTGTTTTAAAATAGTCAGCAATTGATTAGGTGTTTTCCTTCTGAAAAAATGAATATGCAAATAATATGTGCTATTATGTGTTCATTAGAGAATTGCTAATGGAGTTATTTATTTGCTTATTTATAATCTCAGTCTATGCATAACTATTATTGAATCACATATAGAGCCTGACGATATTAGTTCATGCCTAGAGACGGAGTTTGAAATGAAAGACGTGGGAAACTAGGTATTGTCTCGACCTGTAGATCAAGTATTTCCTTGAAGGAGTATTATACACCAGTTAGCCTATATTGAAAAACGTCTTGAAGATGTTTATAGATAAGTATTATGTCCTTATCACACTACTAGTTGACTAATAATCTCTTGAAGTAGATAATGAAGCGTTTAGACTCGAAGAAGATAATGAGCATAACTTAAAAGTCCATTACTTCATTGTTGTTGGAGCACTACATTGGGACTAGAAGTTCCATAATCGCATCAAGCCTGATATTGTATTTGCGATCAAATTGCTAGCAACATTTAACGTTCCTCCTACAATGAAATATTGGAATAGTGTTTAACACATCCTCCGGTACCTTCGAGATACAAAGGTTTTGACATTTATGCTAGAAACCAAGATATGGTTTTTGATGGGCTACTTGGGTATTGGCTATCTTATTTGATCCTCGATTATGCTGCTAAGTCCCAAACTGGTTATGCTTGTTTTACCTACACTATCCTATATGAGGACAATAATGCTTGTGTTGCGCAAATGATATATAAATGGGTGTGTCTAGGGATATTTGACAAAGCATATATAGCGTCAAAATTCAACCCATGTGAACTTTAGAAGAGTCACGAGATTATTATACAGAATGTTCGCTC
Organism: Ipomoea nil; assembly: GCF_001879475.1. NCBI lineage: Eukaryota > Viridiplantae > Streptophyta > Magnoliopsida > Solanales > Convolvulaceae > Ipomoea > Ipomoea nil. Next base: position 170,276 of record NW_017617831.1, read on the forward strand.
TAGTGACAAACTAGAAGATTGCACCAAAATTCTTTCCTACACTTAATTTTGAGAAATTCTTTTATTATATTAGAACGTGTAGGCCTTGAAGATTGTTATCTTCAGGGGAGTGATATTTACTTGAATCAATCCTGAAAATTGGACTTAAATAATCTTGAAGATTGGGTCCTAAAGACCAACAACTCTACTCTTTTTTCCTTTGATTGAGTTTCGATATTATTTTCTTAATTAAAGATTTTGTAATGAGGCAGCTAGTGCAACACATGAATACATATATCATGTACTATTTTTCTCAACTAGGTTTTTCCCACTGAATTTTTCTAGTGAGGTTTTTAAGGAGACATGAGTATGATATACTAATGTCCAATGGGGAGTGTTGGTTGTGAATAAATATATGTGGACATTACTAAAGATATTATATTATGATAATGCCTTTTCATCTTTTGTAGTATTGTAGTTATACTAGAACTCTGTATATCTTGTATACATTATTTTGAAGGATGATTAATAAAAATTTGATGATTCTCTCCGTATTCTTTGTCTCTTTCCTTACTTTATTGCTTTCATAGGATGTAAATATACAATAATTCACGTGAGGATATGTCCAATTTTACAACAATTTTGAGTGGTGCTACTTTATTAGTAAGAAAATAAACTATAAATTAAACTAGTCTAATTTTCCAATACTATTAAATTTTGAGGGCCCAAAACCAAGTCAACCTACTAGCCTAAAAATAAAAATCAAATACACAAAAACATAAACATATTTCACTATTCATTAAAAGGAATTCTGACTCTGTCTCATTATATGTAGTTTGGGTGACAAGGAAATCCAAGAGCACCTTACAAGGATGGGTTTGAATCCCAATGGAAATATAAATGGAAAAAAAGTCAGGATGAAGGAAGATGTGGATTGGATCTTTTGTGCTTGCATGAAGACTAGAGTTTGACCAGTGAGTTAATTGCGCGACTCACAATTTATCTTTACAGTGACTTTAGGGTAGGATCCTGTGAGTGTGATTAGTCCGGCGAAACTGAGATCACACAAGTATATTGAAAAAAAAAAAAAAAACAAAAACAAAAACAAAAAGTATGTTTATAAGGTACACAAAATACGTGGAACCAAGAATTACTCAAAATTTTTGGACAATGATGTTTTCATGTTCACTCCTACAAGAATGCTTCAAAGTTTCTAATATAATTTAAAAAAAAAAAAAAATCAAAAAAAAAAAAGTACAGCTTAGAAATGTACTCTCTAGTTACCCAATGGTGTAGCAAAACCATAAATTATATGTGCAAGAAATTCAATGGTAGGGAGCCTTCCAATCCTCTTGAATTTATTGCTCGTACTCTAAGCCACATGACGACTTCCATGCATAGTCTAAGTAGGCATCACCTTCCACCGTCCCTATAAATGTAGCCATATGTTCCTTCTCTATTCATTCTATGGACTTTATTAATTCATATGCAAATTATAATAAAACAATAAATTTAATTTGCACCGTTTTAAGAATACTACGGAGTATAATTAATTAATATTCATTCATGGAGTACTTATCTATCATATCACACTATTGTAAATCAAGTATATTTAACCACAAATTTCGCTATTTAATTATCATATTCTACTTAAAATCAATTGGTGATAAGTATGCATATATTAACCATTTAACTATACATCCATCATGGTAAGCCACAACGTGATGTCTCAAACCGAGCACTGGCTGAACTCGGCCAACGCGATGGACGCCTAAAAAATAAGAATAGGGATAAAAGATTAAAAGTAGGTGTGCAAAGTGTTGGACGAAAAGCAAATTAAAGTAGCTTAGGTCATACGGTAACTCGAGAACTCAAATGTATTAAGTACAGTGAAATGCAATCCCGTTTTGGGTATGTGGATGGAATATATATATATATATATATATATATATATATATAGGGTCAGGTTCCTGTGAAACAGGTCTTCCCGTGCGGTCAGTGCAGCATACACCATTGGGTATGCATAAATGCACTACATAGTGTTCAAAAATACACTATTATATGTGACATTTTTTTTTTGTGTGGTGCATTTTTTGAAATTTCATTCTGGTGTATTCTCAAACACTGTATGGTGCATTTATGCATACTTAATAGTGTATTCTGCACTGATTGCACAGAAAGACCTGTTTTCACAAGAATCAAAATCTATATATATAGCTAATCCTATACCGGTATCATCAAGGTTCACAAATATGACATCTAATATCCAGTTCTATGGAGCTAAAGTGAAAGGGAAGTTAATAATTTATAGTTTTGGGATTGGTGATAAACTTATATATGATTGAACATGGACCTCCTTTGAACATCTAAATGTCTCGCAGTCTTAAAGTGATATGATGACTGATCGAATGAGTTTGAAGATATGGGGACTTTTCTATGCCTAAATGATTTTAAGAAATAATATTAGTTTATTGTCTTATTATTTTAGTCATTGTACTGTGTTATTTGCATTAAAGCGGGTTTATCTTGTATTTAAATTGTTAAATTGTTAGGTGTAGTTTGTTTTTATGTGATAGTTTCCCCTAAGAATAGCTGGTTGTTACCATTTTCTCGTAAATTGTTGTTGAAAATAATATAAGTTTTCATTTACGGTCTCCAAAAATGATTTCGTAGATCCAACCTAGTATATAGTATTTAAACCAAAAAAAAAAAAAAAAAAAAAAATTAAAACCAAGGCCAAAAGTTAATTGTTAGTAAACCAACTATCTAATTTAGTTAATAAAATTTGAGTCTAATTATTTATAATTTATTTTTTTGAAATATTTAGTTCAATTTTATTATATCAAGTTTATATATTTAAAAACTATAATAAAAATAGAACCAAAAAACACTATAATAAAAATACGATTAAACATTTAAAAATTTAATTTAAAAATAATAAAATAATTAAAAAATTAATTTGATCATTGAATAATAAACATAATAATTAAAATAAGATAAATAGAACAATATATATTGCGTAAACCATTTAAAAAAAAAAAAAAAAAAAAAAAAAACGGTCCTTCTGGTGACCCGCATGTTTGCGTCCGTGGACAGTAGTCCTTTATTTAGATTTTTTCTTTTTAAGTCTTGCATTTTCATTGATGGTTGGGAATTACTACATTTAAATGCTTTGTGGAAGGCTAGGTATAGCATTAGGTTCTGTTTGGTTACTTACCGATCCATTAGAATTAATGATGTTTTTTGCTAATTATAATACATAAGTGCCACTCGGCTCTCATTGCTCATTCTCTGGAGACTAATAGAAGAGATAAATTGCATTATATATCTCAATATGTGACTACTAACAAAGTAAAATTTATACTAAATATAATTATGAACAAAAGATAATGATCCTTTGATTTATTAGTGTAATTATTTGACAAAATAATGATAGGATATAATATCACAATTCTGACATTATATATATATATATATATATATATATATATATATATATATATATAATAAAGTTCAAATGCGGCGGGGTCTTCCCGTGCGGCGGTGCGGCGGAATTCCAGAATACACCAACAGTGTTAACAATATGCACCAACAGTGTTAGAAAAACACACCACAATGAAATGTAATAAAACATCACAGAATACACAACAGACTCAAAAAAAAATACACCATATAACTCACCACCCCCAATGGTGTATTTTTGAACAGTGTATGGTGTTTTTACTCACACCTAATGGTGTGTGTTTGATGATACAGGGCTCTGTTTACTCTGTTTTTTGTGGTATATTTTCCTAACGTTGATGGTGCATATTTGTTGAACTATTGGTGTTGCCGCACTGTAAGAAATCGCCGCACCGTAAGACACTGCCGCACCTGAACTCGCCTCTCTCTCTCTCTATATATATATATATTGGCGAAAGTTACATGAGAGAAACACGAGTCCGGTAAATTTTGATTGGTAATGTTAAGTGATGGTTTTATTGGGACCGGGTCCACCATAAACTGGGTATAGGAACATAGGATGGGGGTAGGGCGCTAGGCCCAGAACAATGCGTACAAAAGCCCGAGGTACAGGCACAGAATGGCGGCCTAAATACATAGAACAAGGCCCACAGGATGGGTTATAGCTAACTATGCTACTGGTAGGAATCGAAACCAGGTGACTGAATTGAGAGTATGAGATCAAGACCATTAGACCAGGGTGTCTGTCGTGTCTGAGTTGCCCCCTTGCCAGAGATCCAGGGCCCCTATTTATAGCAAGCCCCCCTCTTCCTCATGCGTCCACGTGTCCCATGCAATCCATCCCCACTTCCCCACTCCGCTTGCTTCTCGCCATTTACATCATGCTCTCCGCCTTTCTCGGCCTCTATTGCCTTTGTCACCTTACTCACACAAACCCAGACTCACCATGATCAGTGCACCCACCCCTCCTGCATGCGGATGCCGCCCGAGACCAACACGCCGGGACGCCGGGACCGCGGTCGCACAGGACCGCGCGCCGGATGCACCGGGTGCGCCACGGCCGGCCTGCCATGGCCCCAGCGCGCCAGGCGCCAAGGCCGCGCTTCGGGCGCGCTGGTCGTGCCGTGGCCGACCGGGGCCAGCGCCCCGGTCGGCATTGCTGCCCGGGGCCGGTTGTGGCTCCAGCACGCGCTGGGCACCGAGGCCACGCTGGCCCGCGTCGAGGGCGCGCTGGTCGCGCCACGATCGACCGGGGCCAGCGCCCCGGTCGGTGTCGCTATCCGGCCACCAGCGCCGGCCTCCGCCTGGGGCTGGCTACGGCCCCCCGCGCGCTGGGCGCCAAGGCCGCTTTGGCCCGTGCCCAGCGCGCACTGGGCGCGCCGTGGCCAACCGGGGCCAGTGCCCCGGTCGGCGTCCCGGTCTGGTCGCCGGCGCAGGGAGGCGCCGGCGGCCCCTCCCGGCCTTCGGCCCAAATTTGTCGCCTCCCCCTGTCGGCCCAATTACATGGGCCCTCTGCGTCCATGGCCCACCTCCAATATCCCCATCATTAAGATACATTTGTCTATGATTTTGCTCAATAACAAAACTTTGATCTGATATCTAGTGTGCTTAATTGGTAAAATGATAATAACACAACTCATACAATTCTAATAATACATAATTAATAACAAAGAAACATTTGATAAAAAAATAATAATAAAGTCGCATTGGAATTGGAAAGAAACATACGTTTTATGATTTTAGTCGATAATATATGTAATTAAATGATTAAATAAGGGGTGTTTGGCAAACTGGCTGATACTTGATAACTGATAGTGATTAAGTTAACTAATAGTTGTTTGGGTTAGCTGGTTTGACCAATAGATAGTATTAGTTGCTGTAAAAAAAATGTGTTTGGTAAATTAATTATTTACTTTTAGTTAATTATAATGTAAAATAACGATCTACAAAGTCATAAACATATTGAGCTAATTTATTAACTCTTAATAAACTACTTTTACAATTATTTATTTAGAACACTTAATGACAATACTTATGAATGATGGGTATTGTATTCCAGAACACTCTAATTAACAAAATTCAAGGAAAAAATTGGTTTTCAAAATTTGATTTAAAATCTGATTTTTGGTAAGTCAAAATGCATCCAGATAGTATAGAATGGACTGCATTTTCATGCACATTAGGACGTTTTGAATGGCTAGTAATGCCATTTGGAATGAAAAATGCACTACAAATTTTTCAAAGAAGGATGGATGAAATTTTTAAAGATTGCTACAATCACCTATGTAATTTTTCATTTACTCAATTTAAGGATATTAACGGACTTAAATGACTGATAGATTAGACTGACAGATTCAACGATGATATCAGTCAATTAGATCGATAGCTGATATGATAGCAGAAAGAGAACTAAGGCAGACAGCAAAGAAACAACACACAAGATGTTTACCCAGTTCGATACAGTGTGTATCTACATCTGGGGGACGATCACAGAAGCGTCCAATCCACTAACTCATAATCCAATGTACAAAGGTAGAGAAACAATAATCTCACCCAAGTGCCCCACACAAGGTACGTACCCAGTCTACACAGATTTAGTGGATTGTTGAAGTTGGAGAGCCGTGCATACAGAAATCCAATGAAATCGCTTCACTTGGGGAGCTAACTCTGATGCAATCCACTTCAGTGACGCAGCCCAAAGTTGTTCCCACAAATGTGTGATCTTAGCGTCCTTTTCGTTTAAGCAACGATATCTCTTCTCAAGTTCTTCATCATAATCAACAAGAACAAATTGTCTTGAGAAGAGGCATGATAATCAAAGATGTGGTCTCTTAGTATATGTCGGAGTGTTTCTTTCTTCTCAAAAGCGTAACCCTAATTCTTGATCGAATAAGAGTACTTATAGTTCCATAATAAGAACACTCTCCATAGATATCTCTGATTATAGATGGTAGGACGATATAAGAAGAATGTAATCTTAAAGATCCGGTCCATACCTTTCGAAGACAGATACGCTGATCTTCTTTCCAAAACTGACTTCTTAAACTGCGTTCTGCAAAAAGGAAACATCTTTTTAAAACAGATCTTCAGTGTCAATCCCTCTTGTTGATGTATCAGATCAATTAGTCCTTTGTAGAACAAACCGACACCAAGCTAACTCTATCTTAGTTTGCCATAAAAATATTGCCAATTATATGTTGGGGTTTTTTGAGCAATTAAAACACTAACAAACTTCCCCTTTGGCTATTATTTGGCAAAACAACTCGACTATTTATAAAACACAAACTATAAAATAATAAATGCATAAAAAACCAAATATCTGATTACAAAGCATAATAAAATCACAGCATACAAGTTATGCTGGAACAAAACAACATTCTTCATAAGGTGGAGCCATCACAATCAGTCGCCCAGACAGGGCCAGAAGGTACAAAAATAACAAAAATACTCCCCCTGAGTTCCACACTCCCCCTTTTTGCCAATGATAGTCAAAGCATGGTCAAGCATTGGAGGGGTTCTCACTCTCAGACTTAGCAGCATCAGTAGCAGCAGATTCAGTCAAGCTCAAGCGGAGAAGAACGGTAGCCAATTAAGTACGGGGCCCTGTTAGCTGCTTTGTAATGATTCCATGAACAGTTTCAAGTTCAGATACCCGGGCCTTTAGACGAAGAGAGAGTTGGACATCTTTCGCATGTGGCGAATCATCAGCCACTGTATCAGCATCAGAAGCGGAAGGAGCAATCACCGGCGTAACGTCTCGGATGTGACCTCCAGTCAGAAGACGAGGATCAACAGTATAAAGAAGAGTCGGACTGATCACCTCATTAGGCATTGGCTCAAGGCCCTGCGATGTTAGAACTCCAAATATCAGATTAGGGAACGGCAACCGTACCTTCTGCTCTCGAGGATGGATCAAAGAGAGGATATGATAATAGATCCAGGACACCAGATCAATAGACATTTTTGTCCCAATCCGAAACAAGAGAGCTGTCATTTGCTTGCCGACCGTATGAAAGTGAGCCGATGGAAGCAAGTTGTAAAGTGCAAGACGGTGCAAGATGACATATTTGGAGTTGAGCTGTGAGCTAGGTAGAGTATCGTTTTCACCCGTAGGCCATGTATCAGTTTGTCCACCTATGAGGGTCTTTGTCACCAAATCCCAGTCCGTGATTTCTTCCTCGGGCACATCTTTCAAAACATAATACTCATTTATCATGTCAGGGCCAAAGACATACCATTTACCTCGAATGAAGATTTGCATTGGTCGCGTCCTGGTCAAATTGTCAATCTCCTCATTAAGATTACAGTAGAACTCGTAAGTCAGAAGCTTCGAATAAGGACAAATGGAGGAGACAGTCTTCAACAGGCCCACTTCACTCAGCAAGGGCAAGATGTCACAAACAGAGTTCAACTGGTGTTCATCAACAGACCGCTGAACAATAAGATCTCTCCGGATCATTGTGGACCATTTTCCTTGAGCAGTATAGCAGACAAACTGCGGTCTATAGATAGATGTGTCAGGATTCTCAGCAGTAGGTTGATCCTCAGGCGTAATACATCGTCCTCTTGAGCGAGTAGTTAGCTTTCCCTTCCTGGTAGAGGTAGTAGGGATCACAGCAAGTGCCTTGTTCTTGACAGAGGAACGCTGAGTTTTGAACACTTGTTGCACGGGAGGATTAGCTTCAGGTTTTACTGATTCAGCAGACTTTCTTCTCTTCTCAGGTTGAGCCACATCAAGATTGTCATCACCGGATTCAACAATAACTTTTACAGGTACACTCTTGCGTTTGGATTTTCTCGTCTCTTTGGATAGGGAATGAGCAGAAGGGCTTGGAGACACAGAGTGACTTGTCTCAGAAACTTGGGCAGAAGAACTTCCAAGAAAACTGGTAACTTCTCGAATCTTGAAGGTGGTTGAATCAGGATGCGTAGTAGCCTCAACCGAAGGAGGTTTAGACAAATGGCTTGTGTGCCATAGACTTCAGCAAGAATCTTTTTCATCTTCACTAGAGGACTCAGAAGGATGAATCACACGATTCGGTTCTGGAATAGAGGCAGTGGGTAAACCTGCAAAGTGCCGGACATGTTCAAGGCTCTCAGCCAACGATGAAGAAGTGTAGACTGGCACCCCATCTATTTGATCAGCGGCATGGGGACTTGAGATACCGGTAGCATCAATTTCAGTGCGCAAACTGGAGGGATTCTCAGACGGACAAATTTCTCTTGGGGACGCAGCAATTTCAGTAGAGGGCAGAGCAACTTTGTCAGCAGAGTAAACAACCAAACTAAGATTGTTGGCCAAATCGGAGGATTTATCTTTCTCCTCAGAAACTTCATCAACAACATCTTTCAGAGGATCATATTTTTCAGAGGGGATACAGGGGGGATCATCAGACACAGAGGATCTCACAGATAATAAAGCATTCACATTATCAGTTTCAACAATAGGCACAGCAGACGGAATAGCGTGAGAGACTAAATCATCAGGCTTATCAGGGGAGATTTCAATAGGAGATTCAGAAGTATTGGACCTGTTCCGAAGAAACTCAATCCGGCGTGTGGCTTCATCCTGGGAAGCTTGTATGTAGCGGGGTTGAGCTGCTGCTCGACGACGTGAGACTTCGTCGGATTCAAGAGTTCGTTGAGCAAAATACTAAAGGAATGCCCCAGCACGATTACCATCTGCAGGCTCTGGGATAGATGCAGGGCTAACTTCATCACTCACCTCTGAGGCCAGCATCAAAAGCTCACTGGTGTCATCCTCGGACCAATCGGCATAGAACTTTGGATAGTCTGAGAGCACAGTGACCATGATTTCATCGCGTAGATCAGAGTCAAGCTTCAATTTCTTCTTCATAGCTAACTGGAGCAGTGTTTTTACATGCTTCATGGCTGTTTCCGGTGAATGGATCTTCCTTCCAAGCTTGATAATGATATTCCTTACAGCGTCTGCCATTGTTGTGTGATTTGGGAAAGCGAGAAGGTAAACCTAGGTAGAGGATCAAAGAAAAAACTATCAGAGAGCAAGGATATTTTTAACTCTTCTTCCTTCACAATTGACCCAAACCTCATATATAATCCCAAGGGTGAAGAACCCTATTTAATGCGGCTTGTCAGAATGCATGCACAGCCGATGTGATTGACGCAACGGTATACCTCCCTTTTAGGAATGAAATAGAAGGGTTGGAGATTTGAATTTCGAAAAGGCGAATTAATTTATGGTAACTTAGGTTAAGATATTCTCTTAACAAAACAGAAGGGAGTTTTAAAAGGAAGTCAAAGGCTGAAATTTGACCCGTAAAAATAACACCATGTACTCTCCTTCTGTGTAACTTACTGCCTTATTAGTCAATCCTGCAGATTCCCAGAGCGGATCTGAGAATCTCAAATCGATTTGCATCCAAAGGCTTAGTCAAAATGTCAGCCAATTGCTTATCTGTTTGAATGCATTCCAACTCTATCTCCTTGGACTCTACCAAGTCTCTGATGTAGTGATGCCTTATATCAATATGCTTCGTTCTAGAATGTTGAACTGAATTCTTCTAGATATTGATTGCACTGACATTATCACAGTAGAGTGTCATAATTCATTGAGTAAGCCCATAGTCCAGAAGCATCTGTTTCATCCAAACCAATTGAGTGCAACATCCGCCAACGGCTATATATTCTGCCTCTGCAGTACTTAAGGAAATTGAATTCTGTTTCTTGCTCAGCCACGATACCAAGTTCTTACCAACAAAGAAGCACCCACCCGAAGTACTCTTTCTGTCATCAATATTTCCTGCCCAATCAGCATCACAGTATGCAACCAGACTAAGTTCACTGTCCTTGGAGTACCATAGCCCATATTGAATTGTTCCTTTTATATACTTCAGAATCCGTTTAGCAGCTATCAGGTGAGATTCTTTCGGATCAGATTGATATCTTGCACAGATTCCAACATTGAACATAATATCTGGTCGATTAGCGGTTAAGTAAAGCAGACTTCCTATCAGACTCCGATATACTGTGTTGTCAACTGATGCACCAGTGTCGTCTTTGGATACTTTTGTGGAGGTAGAAATAGGTATCCTGGATGGTTTAAATGATTCCAGATCAAACTTCTTGACCAAATTCTTAGCATACTTTTCTTGTGAGATAAAGTACCCTTCAGGACTCTGTTTCACTTGCAGTCCTAGAAAGTATGTCAGTTGGCCAACCATGGACATTTCAAATTCTTCTTTCATGACCTTTACTAGATCATCAGTGTACTTTTGTAAAGTAGAACCAAAGACAATGTCATCCACATAAATCTGAGCAATGATAACATGACTTCCAGTGGTTTTTACGAACAGGGTTTTGTCAACACTTCCTCGCTTATACCCATGGTGTAGCAGATACTGTGTCAGTCGTTCGTACCATGCCCTTGGAGCTTGTTTGAGACCATAGAAGGCTTTTCTGAGCTTGTAGACATGAGATGGATGGTCTGGATCTTCAAATCCTTTCGGTTGAGCCACATAGATATCTTCATGCAGGTACCCATTCAAAAACGATGTCTTAACACCCATCTGAAATAGTGTGAATCCCAGTATGCTTGCGACTGCCAATAAAATTCTGATCGACTCTAACCTTGCCACAGGAGCAAACGTTTCATCATAGTGAATTCCCTCTATCTGAGTGTATCCTTGAGCAACTAACCGAGCTTTGTTCCTTGCAATATTTCCAGCTTCATCAGTTTTATTTTTGAAGATCGACTTTGTTCCGATTATGTTGACACGATCAGGTCTTGGTACCAGATCCCAGACATGATTCCGGTCAAATTGGTGCAGCTCCTCTTGCATAGCCTTGATCCACAGATCATCCTGTAACGCTTCTTTTACACTTTTTTGGTTCTATTTTTGAGGTATAGCAGGCTGATCTGGATATTTCTATCAGATTGTTTCTCATCCGGCTTCTGGTATTCATCCCATCTGTTGGATCGCCAATAATGTTGTCTGAATGATGATTTTTCTGAGTTCTGGTTGGCTTGTTCTTACCCACATTATCAGCGAGAGGAGTCTCTTGTTCAGAACTTTCTTGATCTTCATCTGATGAGTCTTGTGTTTTGGATCTGTTGTCCTCAGCTGTGTTTGACTCATTAAGAGGGGGTTCTGTTTCTGGATCAGTCACTGATGCTTCTACAGATTCGTCAGGATAATCATCTATAACAACATTTATTGATTTCATTACAGATTGAGTTCTTTTGTTGTAGACTCGATAGGCTCAACTATTTGGAGAGTACCCCAGAAAGATGCTCTCATCACTCTTAGGTTCAAACTTCCCTCTTTGTTCCCTGTCGATCAGCACATAACACTTTGTTCCAAACACATGAAAATACTTCATATTCGGTTTCTTCTCCTTCCTGATCTCATATGGTGTTTTGGACGTACCTGGTCTAAGGTAGACTCTATTTATAGTATGACATGCTGTGTGTACTGCTTCAGCCCCGAAACGTTGTGGCAGATGCGATGCATGTAGCATAACTCTAGCCATTTCCTGCAAGGTTCGATTATTTCTTTCCACCACACCATTCTGTTGAGCTGTTCTGGAAGCGGAGAATTCATGGGCTATACCATTCTCGGAACAGAAATCAGAATATAAAGAGTTTTCAAACTCTTTCCCATGATCACTTCTCAGTCTTTGAATCTTTATTATAGGCTCGTTCTTTTCTTTTTGAACCCTTATGCACAAGGTTCTAAAAGCATTGAAGGCTTCAGATTTTTCTCTTAGGAAATATACCCAGCTGAACCGAGAGAAGTCATCTACACACACAAATATGTATTTCTTTCTGCCAATGCTTTCAGTTTGTGTTAGTCCCATAAGATCAATATGAACCAGTTCTAGGAATCTTTCAGTAGTAATCACTTTTACTACTTTGTGAGGGGTCCTTATTTGTTTCCCAATGGCACATGCACCACAGATTCCTTCTTGTTCTATTATGATCTTAGGTATTCCTCGCACAGCATCTAATTTGATTATTTTATCCATATCTCTATAGTTTATGTGACCCAGTCGTCTATGCCACAGTTTTGATTCATCTGATCTAGATAGGCGACAAGCATTTTCATTAGTCAGCACATAACAGTTGTCAGAGGATCGTGTTCCTTCCATTACCAGTTGATCTGCTTTATCACTGACTCTGCAACAGTTCCGATTGAAGCACAGATTCCATTTTTGATCACACAACTGAATGTTGCTAATAAGATTTGGTTTCAGACCACTGACTAATAGAACTTCTTCTAGGCGAGGTAAGCCTGGTACATTTAGAGTACCTTTTCCAACTATTTTCCCTTTTTGTCCGTCTCCATATGTAACTGATCCACTGCTGGGTTGAACAACCATAAGACACTTGACGTTTCCTGTCATATGTCTGGAACACCCACTGTCGAAATACCATCTTGCTTTAGTTGTAGAGGCGGTCAGAAATATAGTGGGATAGTATATTATTTCTAACTTCCTGACCCAAACTTGTCTTGTGAACGGTGCAATAGTCTTGTTATGATATTTCTCCTTTCTTTGGTCTCTGTAAAAAAAATAACACTCAGGTCGAATGTGACCTTTTGTTTGACAGTAGTGACAGATGGGTGTATATTGTCTGATTCTGGTAAATTTAGCTTTGAACTTTGAGTACTAAGATTGGAGCGCTACTCTGCCAGAGTAAGTTTCTGCAGTTCGAGCATGAATCTTTCTTTTTTCCTTTATCTGGACTGACCGGGATAACTGACCAAGGTCATACTTGCTAGCTCATGTACTAATTGTCATACCCTCTTTGATAAACACAGGAATAGTCTTCGAAGTCTCTCCTCGTTCATAGCCAAGACCATTTTTATCATTTGGATTTTGACCAGAATCCAAAATTTTGTCTAGAGTTAATGTGGTGTCCATCATTTTTATGTTCTTCTTCAGATCCTCCAACTCTTTTATCAATTTTCCCTCTCGAGATCTTATCTGATTTATAAGATCTTCTTTTGCGACAAGTTCTTTGTTTAGTTTCTTCAGAAGATCGTCTCGCTGCTTCAGTTCATCATTAAGATTTTTATTAATTTTCACCAGTTGCTCCCAACTTGCAACAAGTTTAGCAAATTCCATTTCAAGTTGGGTATGCCTTTCTTCAAAATCATCTGTCGAAATATAAGACTCTTCATCATATTCATTTTCTAATGACTGATTCTCTGTAGCTGAGAAAAAAGCCACAAAGTTTCCCACGTTGTCATCTGACTGATCATTAGATCCTTCCTCCTCATCATCACTTAGTGTAGCCACAGACATAGCCTTCTTCCTCTTGAGATAAGTTGCACACTTCGCCTGTATGTGACCAAATCCTTCACACTCTCGACACTGCACTGACCGGTTGAGAGATCTACTTGTGTCAGTCGAACTGTTTCTGGGTTGTCTTGTTCGGCCAGTTTGGGACTGATTGTTCTGTGTGAAAGAGGGTGTTTCTGTTTTCTGATATGAGGAGTTACTACCTTTGTATTGTGTCTTGTTGGGTTGTCCTTGACTCCTTTTGTTAAAACCTTTCAAGATCTTCTTAAAATTCTTAGTTAGCAAGGTCATGGCTTCATCATCTATGTCATCTGTGTCCGATTCTCGATCAGCTTCAGCAACAAAAGCCACTGACTTGCCTTTTCTGTTGATAGCAAGATCATCATCAGCCAGCACTTCAAGTTCATACGTTTGTAAGCTTCCCATAAGCTCTCCCACACTCTTCTTTTCCCAGCCTGTGTGTTCCTGAATTGCTGTTACTTTCATTCGGAAGCGTTTTGGCAAAGATCGAAGGATATTTTTTACTACTCTTTCATCAGTGAACGGTTCGCCAAGTATTGAGGCTCTGTTCATCAGATTCTGAACACGACTGTGAAAGACTGAGATTGTTTCCTCTTCGCCCATTCTAAGAGCTTCAAACTCTGACAGAACCATTTGAAGCTTTGATTGCTTCACATCACTTGTACCCTCAAATCTGGTTTCAAGAATTTCTCATACTCGTTTTGCTTCTTTTACCACAGTAACTAAGGTAAAAACAGATTCATGGAGAGATTCTACGATAGAGTTCAGTGCTTTATTGTTCAGATCAGAGGCAGTCATCTCATTTTTTGTCCAAGTTTCAATGGGCTTTGCCGAAGTGGTTCCATCAGGATTCTGAATAGTTGGGTGGCTCCATCCGGAGAGAACAGTACGATAAACCCTGGTACCCTGTGCCTGGAGATAGATCACCATACGAGCCTTCCAGAATGAATAGTTGTGACCATCCAATTTTGGTGGTTTCATGCTTGCATCCATCTTGAATAAAAACAACCAGCCAAAAACACACAAGTAAGCAAACTGCCAACCGACAACCAGAGACACTTTCAATAACAAGAGAGCAATGCAAAAACAAAATCTTACCATACGGATCAAGTCACTATGTAGACTTAAAAGCTCTGATACCACATGAAATTTTGCATTTCCTCAATTTAAGGATATTAACGGACTTAAATGACTGATAGATTAGACTGACAGATTCAACGATGATATCAGTCAGTTAGATCGATAGCTGATATGGTAGCAGAAAGAGAACTAAGGCAGACAACAAAGAAACAACACACAAGATGTTTACCCAGTTCGATATAGTGCGTATCTACATCTGGGGGACGATCACAGAAGCGTCCAATCCACTAACTCATAATCCAATGTACAAAGGTAGAGAAACAATAATCTCACCCAAGTGCCCCACACAAGGTACGTACCCAGTCTACACAGATTTAGTGGATTGTTGAAGTTGGAGAGCCGTGCATACAGAAGTCCAATGAAATCCCTTCACTTGGAGAGCTAACTCTGATGCAGTCCACTTCAGTGACGCAGCCCAAAGTTGTTCCCACAACTGTGTGATCTTAGCGTCCTTTTCGTTTAAGCAACGATAGCTCTTCTCAAGTTCTTCATCATAATCAACAAGAACAAATTGTCTTGAGAAGAGGCATGATAATCAAAGATGTGGTCTCTTAGTATATGTCAGAGTGTTTCTTTCTTCTCAAAAGTGTAACCCTAATTCTTGATCGAATAAGAGTACTTATAGTTCCATAATAAGAACACTCTCCATAGATATCTCTGATTGTAGATGGTAGGACGATATAAGAAGAATGTAATCTTAAAGATCCGGTCCATACCTTTCCAAGACAGATACGCTGATCTTCTTTCCAAAACTGACTTCTTAAACCGCGTTCTACAAAAAGGAAACATTTTCTTAAAACAGATCTTCAGTGTCAGTCCCTCTTGTTGCTGTATCTGATCAATCAGTCCTTTGTAGAACAAACCGACACCAAGCTAACCCTATCTTAGTTTGCCATAATAATATTGTCAATTATATGTTGGGGTTTTTTGAGCAATTAAAACACTAACAACCTACCTTCTGCATCCTAATGAAATCCCCTTTGTTCATACGCTCTAAATTCTCACACTAAATTCCTTTGCTCTAACTTCTTCAAATTGCTACTAAGAGGTATGATCTCAACTTAATCTTCTTACTTTGTGTTAGTTTTTATTCTTATTTTTAATCATAAATGTATATCTTTATCCAATAGACGTAAATCCTGTTTGAGCCGAAGCAATCCATGTAGTCTAGAAAACCTTTGGGGAAGAAGTACCAGAAAGGGAAAAGACTACCCAAATAAGGTTCATAGATGTTGTTAGGATTGTAGACGGAGAAATCCGGTAGTAGGTTAGGGGTGAAAATGTGAGGGTTTTAGATAAAATATGATTAAATAGTAAGCATAAAAACTAACATGAACTGATAAGATGAAGAAAGTTCATATCTGGCAGTAAAGAGAAGAAGAAGGAGCAAAGCTTTAAAAACTGTTTGAAAAAGTAAAATTTTGAAATATAAATTCTCAAAACAATGCCTGCGGAAAAGACAATTTGTAGCAAAAATTGAAAACATGGAC
Organism: Ipomoea nil; assembly: GCF_001879475.1. Classification (NCBI taxonomy): domain Eukaryota; kingdom Viridiplantae; phylum Streptophyta; class Magnoliopsida; order Solanales; family Convolvulaceae; genus Ipomoea; species Ipomoea nil. Next base: position 186,652 of record NW_017617831.1, read on the forward strand.
AAAAAATTTATTCAAGACTATTTTGGAAACAATGAAAATTTTCAAGTTAGAAAGAAATTTTGGAAACATATTTACGACATATTATTTAGATGAAAAATTTAAAGATAAAGAATTTCTTGAATATACAATAAATATTCCAAATTTTACCGAAAAAGTTTATTATTATTATTATTATTATTATTATTATTATTATTATTATTATTATTATTATTATTATTATTATTATTGTGGATTGCAATAATGAGTGAAATCAAAAAGAAAATTATTATTGTTTTCATGGAAAAAAAAAAAAAAAAGACAAGGTAGATGAAGAATAACAAAGAAAGATATAAATGTTAGGGATGTCAAAAGAGGTGATGTCCTGATTCAAGGATATGGGGTTCACCAGCGGCAGTGTGGGAGAAACCTCTCAAAGTGAGGGGGGTTTCTTGTGCGCAGTGAGCACGGTCTAGCCTCTGTGGTTCATGTTCAGTTGAGTTACTATGATTTACATCCTCCCAAATGCTCTGTCAGGTCAGGGTGTGGGGGGCCCTTAGGGTTGGGGTTCAGTCTTTTGGGAAAAGGATATGGGGTGGTGGTTGTTGAGTTGCTCACTGATTGTTCCGAGTTGCGCCGCTATCTAGCGGCTGATCAAGATGCCCTCTTATCCTATGTTGGTTTTACTATTCATGATTGTAGATCTATTATGTCTTCTTTTTCCCGTTGCTTAGTTAGCCTAGTGCCTAGATCGGTAAACACTTTAGTCATGCTCTTGCTTCTGCGGCCTTTGCTCAGGCTAGTCCGTTGTACTGGGACATTGTCCCCCTGGCTCTATTTTGGCTTTACTACAGTAATCTATTCAGATTTTTACTTAAAAATTTTTTAAAAAAAAAATTTACTCTACTTAACTTTTCAGATTTTGGTTTATTGTTTCAATAAGCTAGTGTAATAAGCCATTTTACCAAACACTTACACACGTTTGGTTCACACCTTCACATAATGAATTTTAAGGGGGAATAGGAATGTTATTCCATAAGGAATAAAATAGAAAAGAGAATTAAATAGGAATTGTATTATATAGTTTGGATTGCTGAATGAATAGATTTTAGAAATATTATTCCACTGTTTGACTAGATTAAGGATTATTAAATGAAATATGTTTTTAAAAAGACATAAATACCTCTATTATTATTATTATTATTATTATTATTATTATTATTATTATTATTATTATTATTATTATTATTATTATTATTATTATTATAACAATAACAATAACAATAACAATACTAATATTATTATTATTATTATTATTATTATTATTATTATTATTTGTTACCAAACAAAATATTCATACAAGGAACAAATTTTTTTGAAAAATATTTAATAGTATTTAAAAGAACAATGACATAAGTTTTTTTTAATTATTTTTCAACAAAATACTCAAAAGCTAAGCAATAAAAATGTTCTTAATAATGCATAACAAATTTAAAAACAAACAAATAATAGTAGTAATGTTTATAAAATATAAATATCTACTATACTAATAAGAGCCCAAGAGAGTTAGGCCTATAATGGGTACAAAAAATGACGGTCAAATTTTTTAATCAAATAAATAGCGCAGATTGATCAGATTTTAATTTTTCCTTGAGATTTCCTAATTTATCCTTAACATCCGTTAACTTTTCCGTTAAATATTATCTACTCCGTTATTTCACTGTTAACTTACTCATTGATTTCAGTAAAAAAAGGTTTTAGGTTCGAACCTCATCCCAATCAAAGTTGACATAATTAGTACTCTATTTTACTATTATTAAATTAAATTAAATAATAATTTAGTAGCTACAACAAAAAAATACATATGCATTTCTTTAATTTAGAATTATGTGTCTACAATGCCTTTATTCAAAAAAAAAATATTCATTATCAATAAATTAAATAAGAGAATAATTTCATTAGTTATATTGTCTTTATTTTTCTCCAATATAAAAATTTTTTACATTCAAATTTATCAATTGATTATATTCGCTACATTGTCACTACAATGTCTTTATTCAAAAAAAATTATTCATTATCAATAAATTAATTAAGAGAAATAATTTCATTAGTTATATTGTCTTTATTTTTCTCCAATGTAAAAAATATTCTTTACATTCAAATTTATCAATTGATTATATTCACTACATTGTCTTTTATCTTCTTTTTTCTGTGCACTTTTCTTTTAATTAAATATCAAAGGAATAATACAAAATAATGCTATATATTTATTTACCATGTATTTTATTAATACCATGAAAAAATTTTTAAAAATATAATTAAGTCAATCATATTAATTACTTGAGGATTTGTTGACAAAGAGAGTACTCAAATCACACAACAAATTGAAGCGGGAAACCACCTTGTTCTGTGTTTGTTTGACAATGAATAGTTAGCAGTTAGCGTTAGCGGATTTGACCAGCGAATTATATCAATGGTTGGTAAAAAGATATTTGAAAAATTAACTGTTTAGATTAACATGTAAAATGACCTAAGGGTATACATATATTTCAAAATAATAATAATAATAATAATAATAATAATAATAATAATAATAATAATAATAATAATAATAATAATAATAATAATGATGATGATGATGATTTAATAAAAACATAAAATTTAAAAATTTAAAAAAAAAAAATATGGGCAATCGAACGTTTGGCTCCCCTTAGTTTTGCCACTTTTCTCACATTGGTGAGAAAAGTGGTATGGGAGCCTTGAGGCTCCTATAAAATGAGCCTTAAGGCTCCAATTTAAAATTTAAGCTTGCCCATCCGATTATGGACAAGCAGTGAGCCATCGAAACTGGTTCTTGTTATTCAAAGAGTTGAAATGGCTCTATAGTAAACTTTATAATATATATATATATATATATATATATATATATATATATATGTGTGTGTGTGTGTGTGTGTGTGTGTGTGTGTGTGTGTGTGTGTGTGTGTGTGTGTGTGTGTGTGTGTGTGTGTGTGTGTTTTTGGGAAATCATTCTCAGAAACGCTAAGTGAAAATATTGTAAATTGCAATTTTGTATTTTCAGTGGTTTGGAACAAATCGTTGTTGAATAACCATACACTTTCTTTAGCATTTTGATCTACTTTGAGTTACATCATATTTACCAATCGTCCAATATCTTTGGATTACGTTATAATTAAAAATTTTAAATTTTTACTACGTCTAAATTCATTAAATTAGAAATTTCTTTATCCATAATAATTTATTCAACAATAATGATTGAACTTAATGAACACTGAGCAAAACACCTAAAGGGCCAGTACTGTTGATTCATTAATTAATCTTGTATATTTGTGCATTCATTAAATATATTAGAACCCTTTGCAACAAAAATACTATTTGTGCATTCATTAAATATATTAGAACCCTTTGAAACAAAAATACTTTATTACTGTTTAACATTTTTTTAGTAACAATTATAATGAATCTCCTATATTACATTGTATTCGTATACTATGAGTTATATATTTAAATAAACAAATTCGACATTAAATTACTTATGTATGAACTTCTCATATATAATCTTGCATTGATATACTTTCAAATATTTATTTAATTATAAATATTGGGAATTAACTCATTCACGCAATGCGTGTGTAAAACTAGTAATGGAATAAGAGTCAAATAGGTTATCGAACTACACACAATAATGAAATTAGGCCACTAAACCTAAAAAAACAATAATTGAGTCCTTAAACTAATCAATTTTATGCAATTAGTATAATTTACAGATTTTGCAGGTCAGTAACAGGTCATCTAAAATTTAAAATATTATTTAAAAATAATTATTTAAAAATAATAATTTAAAAATTAAAAAAAAAAAAGTATCCCGTCTCCGTCGAAGACGAAGAAACTCTTCGTCTCCAGCCAGAGACGAAGAGACTCTTCGTCTCCATGGTCGGAGACGAAGAAACTCTTCGTATCCGACCAGAGACGAAGAGACTCTTCGTCTCTATGGCCGGAGACGAAGAAAGTTTCTCCATCTCTGGCCGGAGACGAAGAAATATTTTCTTCAGGGAGACCTTTTTTTTTAATTTTAAATTATTATTTTGAAATAATAATTTTTAAAAAATATTTTAAAATTTGGGTGACCTGTTACTAACCTGTAAAACTTGTAAATTAGACTAATTACACGAATTTGGTGAGTTTAGGGATCTAATTGTTGTTTTTTAGATTCAGTGGCGTAATTGCATTATTGTGTGTAGTTCGATGACATATTTGATCCTTATTCCAAATATAATTAATGATTAATTGCCCAAATATTAGGGAAACAGGGGTGGCGTCTTTTAACCAACCCAGAATCCTTAATGGCCCGAATATTTAAGGCAAGGTATTATCATGGTACTACCTTTTATGAGGCCACCTTGGGAGGTAATCCGAGCTATGTATGGAGGAGTATTATGGCCAGTCAGGACCTGATTCGTAGTGGTTGCAGGCGCAAAATTGGTAATGATAGAACAACCAAAGTTTGGTCACATCCGTGGTTGCCTGACTCCCAGGATCCGTTTGTGCATACTGATCAGGTTACCCAACACCAAGATTTCATAGTAGCTGACTTGCTGGTTCATGATCAGGGGGATGGAATCATGAGCTGGTTACTCAGTTGTTTGTTCCAGGGATACTGAGTTAATTTTACAAATCCCAGTGAGTATTAATTTTAAGGATGATTGGTTTTGGAAGGGGATATCAGGGGACAATATACGGTTAAGGATGATTATAAATGCCTAGGGGAGTTGATCACCACCCCAGATGCAGTCTGGAATAACATTTGGAAGCTCAAGGTCCCTCCCAAGTGGAGGATTTTTCTATGGAAAGCCCTTTCTAATATTTTTCCAACTATTACCAACTTGGTTGGAAGAAGAGTAGAGATTCCTAATATTTGCCCGGCTTGTGGGGTTTGTGAGGAGGATATTATGCATATTTTATGTACTTGTACTTATGCTAGACGTGTGTGGAATGTTTCACGTTTTCTTATCCCTAACGTTGATGGTTATGATTTTATGCAGTGGGTGGAGGTTTGGTTGGGAACCTCAGCAATATCTGCTGGGTTTCTAAAAGAACAGATATGTGGAATACTCTACGAAATTTGGAGAGCTCGGAATATGGTTGTTTGGGATTTTGTTCTACCGACCCCCTCGCATCTATGTCACGGTTTTCTGAACACCTGGGCTGCCTGGGCTTCGAACAACACACTGGCTGTCTCCCCCATTCCGCCTACTGCTCCGGAGAGCTCGAACCTGCTGCGCTGGATACAGTTCGTTGCTACATGGACGCTGGTTTCATCGGCCCGTCCCCGGCGTATGTGATTTTATGTGTGTAACAGAGAGGGCGGTTTTGTTGCGGCTGCTAATGGTCCCCTTGTATGTCCGTATGATCCTCTCCTAGCTGAAGCCCTGGCGATACGAGAAGCTCTATCATGGCTACATGAGCATAATTATCACGACATTATGATTTATTCGGATTGTGCGGTTTTTGTCTCTAGCTTCCACGAAGCGAGTTCCTATCGTTCGTACCTTGGTATTATTTTAGATTCGTGTTTGCATTTATTTCGTTCCTTTCATTCATGTTCCATTAAATTTGTACGTAGAGATGCCAATACGGTAGCTCATGCCTTAGCAAAACATGTTAGTGCAGTTGTTACTCGTAATGTCTGGAGGGATTTTCTACCTCCCTTTGTTTCTTCTACTGATTACTGCAATCCGGTTTCCTTGGCTTTCAAAAAAAAAAATTAATGATTAATTGCCAGCAATGAATCTTCTTATCCACTATAATCTTCGATCAAAAGTCAAGAATACGAAACAAATCACTTTATTATGATGATCGGTGAGCTATGACGAAACAAGGTCCATTTTGTCATAAGCCAAACTATCAACCTCGTATATATTTATATTTATATATTGGGAGAGGGAGGGGAAAAAAAGTAAACATATTTTAGGTTGAATTAGGATAATATAGAAAAAGAAGAAATTAAGTTATTTCTGAAAACTCATAAATAGCCTAATACTAAATGGGATCTTGAAATAGCTATTTCGTTTGCAAGGAGAATAACTTATTCATAAGAACAATATTCTCAGAAACAAAATATATTAACAAACAATGGAATAGACATGTTTCACACTCTAGAGTCTAGACCTATTTCACGAACTAACTGTGATATTAAAATAGTTAAATGACCAATTAAATTAGTAAAATTTAATCAAATCAGCTAAAATTAACTTATCATTGCCAATGATATTTTGATTGAATAGTGCTATCAACTACCCAAATTGGTGACACAATTTACTCAATTTTAGCGACGCATGATTAATGGTATACAACTGTACAAGTGAAAAGTGAGGGAAGGAAGAAACACAAGTTCCTGGGATCGGAGAAGACAACACATGTTTTTTAACGATTGGTTCCTTTGATGTTCCCAACTACTCATTAGTCATTTCCAACCATCCCAACCATTTCTGGGATCAAAAGCTTTCCCCCAACTACATTCTAAGACTTTGTAGTTTCCAACTTGACCTTCCTGCTTGTGTTCGGACCCTGTGCCAATTCAATCTACTGATTTTTTCTTTTGTTGTGAGTAAATTCAAACTAGTGATTGTTACTCATTCCTCTATTTTGACATTTTTGCTATTAATTAATAATAATAATGCACCGATTATATTGTTTTTTATTTTATTTTATGTGGAGCCACTTTATTGATTTGCTTCTAGTATAGTTAGTTGTTTATTAAGACCATCTCCAACTCAAAACATCAAATACGTACTTTCTCAACCTACTAAAACACAAAGAGTCAAAGTCCAACACTGGGAGTTCAAACCTGAGACCTCTTATATGAGGGGCCACAATTATGCGGTTCGACCACAAGACCTTTTGCTATATTGTAATTTAATAAAATAAATTTTAATTAAATTTTATGTAATTTTATTTTAATTAAATTATATTCAATATTAGTCGTGTTTTAATCGTCTTGATGAAATCTTTCAAATGATATAATTTTTTTAATAATATACAATTTATGTTTAAATATTTAACAAAATATGTAAATATATAAAAAACAAAAAGGATACAAAAAGAATTATAAAAGAAGATAAACAACAAAACATGGGCAAAATGGGAAATACATTTTTGCACCAAAAATGGTGCGGATGAACAGTGGAGCGTCAAATATGGCGTTGCATTGTTCTTATTACGGCAAAAATATAGTGATATGGCGACTTGATTGGAGATGAAAAACGGCATTTTTTCCTCCAAAATAGTGAAATAGTGTGTTGATTGGAGATGGCCTAAGTATACCTAACATAAATTAAATTACTAATAGTCTGCTAAATCAGTACATGAAACGTAATTTATTTATAAAGTTATAATAAGTTTATGTCACTCGACAATAGATTTATGCGCAGAAAAAATAACACTTAGCATTTTTACTATGATTTTAATTGTCACGTAATTAGTGATTCAAACACATATATAGTCAGGTTCAAATGAGAATTATAATTTCCTTGTGAACATATATACTAATCTCATCTGGCCATTTAGGATAATTAAATAGTGAAAATAAGAAATAAAAAAAAATAAAATAAAATAAAAAAAGAGAAACAATATAGTGATATTTTTGTAATTATTATGGTGCATTGGTAAACGCTTGATATTGCATCTATGGTTAACTAACAGTGCACACATACACTTGACTGTACTATTATAATTGGGTGAGTCTCCTTTGAAACTGTCTCACCAATCCTTTTCAGTGAGACGGGTCAAGTTTAGATAGAAATGTACTCCGTAATACTTATGATGAAAAATGTAATATTAATTAGAGATAAATTAATTGTTACTTATGATGAAAAATGTAATACTTATACAGGAAAAGAGTTAAGTCCACCGGAGGTCCCTTGTCTTTGGTGACAATTCTAAATTTAGTCCCAGACTATAGTTTTTGCCATCTAATATCCCAGACTATTTATTTTTGGACACTTTTAGTCATTCTCATGACTTTTCCTATTTTTAGTAAGGGTATTTTTGTCTCTTCATATTTTTCTTTTGTTATTTTTTTTCGGTTTCAACCAGTTTAATTTGTTTAGGACTTTACTAAAAATTGGTTGAAAAATATGGTTACTAAAAATAAGAGGTTACCTAATAACAAAAGAAAAATATAAAAATATAAAAATGCCCTTACTAAAAATATGAAAAGTAATGAAAAGGACTAAGAGTGTCCAACAATTAATAGACTGGGATGTTAAATGGCAAAAACGATAGTCTGAGACTAAGTTTGGAATTGCCACCAAAGACAAGGGACCTCTGGTGGAATTAACTCTACAGGAAAATGTAATACTTTTAAAGCAAAATGTAATATTTAAGGATTAAAAAGTTACTTATAAGCCAACTATTTTGTAGTGTGATGACACATTTGTTACCCTTCCAAATGAATGGTCACAGGATTGAACTCTGATGGTGATCGGGAGCGAAAGTATAATACTTATTATGAAATATGTGATACTTTTGAGAAAAAGAATAATGAGGGTGTTTGGTAAATGGTTGTTAGCTGATTTGGTTAGTGGGTTTAACTAGTTGATAGCATTAGCTGATTGTAGAAAAGTGTTCGGTAAATTAGCTGTTAGTTGTTAGCTGATGATATACAAATGACTTTCTCAAAAAGCTAATTGAAAAAGCTACTTTGAGTAGCTTTTTGAATTTTAGCATTTTGGATCAAAAATTGTTACAAAAAGCTAATTAATCAAACACTCATATTGATTGTTTAACCAAGTCAAATAAGCCAAAATTGGCTGATAGGCTAACTATTTTACCAAACATGGCCAATATTTTTTAATCAAAATCTAATATTTAGAGGTTGTAGAGTTACTGTTATGAGGGAATGTGTAATACTTGTGAAAATTCTAACTCGTGTCACAGATGAGGATCAATGAGACGGTTTCATAGCAGTTTTTGCCATTATCATGAGTCCATTATTAGTTATTCACAAATACCCTATCAAGTTTTCCATTGTAGTGTAATAACTACAGAAAAAGCTACCACATTTTTTAATTTAATTTTAGCCCTTGATCATTCTAAATCGATAAATGAATTAGTCTACAAGTTCTCACAAGAAGTCCAGTCCTCCTCATTTGAGCCAGATTATATACATATAGGTATTGGATCATATGAAAACAATTCCTTAGGAGAAAACTAAGAATGAATCTCAGCCTTACATCTGAAAAAATCGAAGGACTATATCATATTTTTAAAAAATGCGGGGGTATTTTTGTAATTATCACCAACTTTACTATGGAAACGTGAACACTAAAATCTGCACTTCTCAAAATTTTCCGGGTTTGAACATTCAGTATTAAGATATTGCACATTTTAGTATTAAAATATTGCAGTTGCAAAAATGTAAAAGTGCATTGCACATAGAGTTTGAATTTTAGAGTTTATGACTGAGTTTTTAGTTTTATTTAGTTTTGTGGTTCACTTTTTATTGCTTAGGGTCTAGAATTTACGATTTAGATTTAAAATTTAGCTTATTAACTGGTTTTTTTAAAAATTTATCAAGTTTTGCATATTTAGTGTTACATATTGCATATTTAAGTGTTCAAGTTTGCAAAGTGAAGTTCATGATAATTATAAAAATGGCACCAGATTTTTTTAAAAATCTAATTTGATCTGTTCGATTTTATAGACGTAAAACTAAGATTGAATTTTAGTTTTCTCCTGGGGGTATGTTATGATGGGATCATGAATATATATATATATATATATATATATATATATATATATATATATATATATATATATATATATATATATATATATATGTATATATGTATATATGTATGTATGTATATATGTATATATGTATGTATGTATGTATGTACACACGCACACACACACACACACGCACACACACACACACACACATATATATATATATATATATATATATATATATATATATATATATATATATATATGGGCGCGTTCAAGTGAGAACGGGCGCCCAAGAGCAGAATGAAAGCCAATCACAATCGTCCATCTGTCCAGATCTAATGGATCATATGTAATTTTTTAAAAAATTGTGACATTTTTGTAAATAACTCGAATTTTGGTGCAAGTAACATGTGTTAAAAGTGCAAGTGTACCAGTATAATGTGCAATTAAAATTACTTAAAAGAGCAACCATTTTCACTTAATAGCTAGTGCAAGTAATTTACATGTTTTCACATTGGTGCACCTAATGATAACATTATGTGCACTTAATATTGTTGATATGTGTATATTATATTGTTGCTCTTGAAACACATTTTACATGCACTTTAAATATATTTTACTTGCACTAAGGTGCACTCTATGAAACTGTTTCTTGCACTTTTAACACAATTTACTTACATTTCAAAATTCAAATTATTTAAAAAAAATGGCACTACATTAAAAAAAAAAAAAAGAAAAAAAAAGTGTTTCTAATCAATAAAATCTGGACAGATGAACGGCTGCGATGAGTTCTCATTTCTCTCCTAGGCATGTGGTTCTCACCTGATCTGTCACACACACACACACACACACACACATATAGCACGCTCTAATGAGATCAAGCGCCCAGGAGAGAAATAAGAATAATTTACAGCTGTCCACGTGTCCAGATCAACGAATCGGATGTAATTAAAAAAAAAAAAAAAAAAAAAAAAAAAAAAAAAGCCCCCCAGGGTGACGTTTTCATAAATAACTCAAATTTTGATGCAAGTAAATGTGTTATAAGTACAAGTAGCTAGTGCACCTTTTCAAGTAAAGATTGCAAGTAAAATCACTTACAAGTGCACCTGTTTTCACTTACAAGTGAAAGCAATTTACCTTGTTAACATTCGTGCACCTAGGTGCAACTAGTTATAACTTTAGGTGCACTTCGTATTGATGCTCAGTGTAAATTTTACTTGCACCTATAATTGAAAGTTGGTTTTAGTGGTGATGTTTAGTGAGTATTGTCCTCAAAGAATGACTTAAGGTATTAGAATAATTCATGTTCAAATTATCAATAATATCAACAAGTAATTGAATTAAAAAGGCAATAGATAATAAAGGAGTGATTTGAACCAGACAACCTTGCATGGAGTACCTTGTGTGGTCTAATGTTTAAGCTATGCAATTCCTAAGGACAAACTTGAGGAAATGGCATAAGTCCCAATGTCACTCTCGTGATCAATCGAGCTATCAACTAATCCAAAGTCTCATTCTCATGGCAACTTGGCTAGATGAGACAATTTGACAAACACTTTGTGTGCTCATTTCTTTCAAATCCTCTTTTCTCAAAGGTAAGTAAGAAACATGAGAGATATGGCTATGGTGTAGCCCTATTCTCATAGGTGAAACACCAATCCCAAGAATCTCTTGCATAATTTGACCATAATTATGAAAGAGTACTAAATTCAAGTTCATCCAATACATAACCAAATTTATCATGAAGGAATTACAAAATCTAATTGATACAATTCAATTCACATTGGCATTAATACAAGGAAATTAGATTCAAATCAAATCACTAGATATGTTTAACTATGCATAATTGAAGTTACAAAATAAGAACTATTGAATTCAAAATGAATTAGACAAATTAACTTGATTAACTTGACAATGGAAATCTGGAAATTGAAGCTGAAATGTTGTAATTACAAGAGTAATCTTCCTTTAAATCTTCCAAAAGATGATGGAATACAATGTGTTGATGCTCTAAATGGTGTCAGTGGAGAGAAAAAGTAAAGGTAAATTTTAAAAATTGAAAAAGGTGGTTTGAAAATAACGCCTATCACTATTTATACGCTTGAAAACGCGCCCACTTAACTGCTTTCAAATTTCCTGGTCACGATGGAGGTCACGGCGTGACCTTCATCGTGACCAGGCCTAAGCCTCACAGATCCTAGTATGTTACTCTGCTGGTCATGATGCGGGTCCCGCTGTGACCTCCATCGTGACCAACAATAAAACCTGCGGAAGGTTGGGGTCACGCTGGCGGTCACGGTGTGACTACCAGAGCCTGATACCAAATCTTCAGAAATGTGGCATGCCCGTCACGATTGGGGTCACGGTGTGACTTCCATCGTGACGGGCAGTACAGAAGTGCAGAACAATGGCATCACTTTTTGGCTTCTCCTTCGTGATTCTTGCTATGATTTTTGCCTTTCCATTTTTGAACCACTTTGCCTTAATATCATCTTGATTTGTCCTCATTTTAAGCTCTTGCATGCCCAAGTCTACATTTCCTTTCCTCAAGCCATAAACACTGAAATAAGCTTCATTCTTTCACAATCACCTAACATTCACTCAGAATTTAGTGCAAACGAGACATAGTTATGGGCTAATTCAAGGTTGATCAGTAATACATTTTACTTGCACCTGTAATACATTTTACAAGTGCAAGTAATTTACCTTGTTAACATTCGTGCACCTAGGTGCAACTTATTATAACTAGGGATAGCAATTCTACCCGCACCCAATAAGTTTCCTGCCCCTACGGGTTTTAAAATACCCGCACAATTTAGGTAATGGGTGCAGGTATGTGAAAAATTTTGTATACCCGCGCGGGTATGAGGGCGTGTGCGGGGGAAGGTATCCCCGCCCGCCACCCGCACCCGCATCTGCACCCGCAGTTATATATATTGTTATTAGTATTTATTTATTATATAAGTTTATTTATATTTTATAATTAAAATTGCATAATGAATTAAACGTCTTAGTATTTTGTTAATGAAAATTGAATAGGAACAACACAAATAACATAATGAGTAAACATTTAATACAATTTATACTACCAACACAATTTTAGTTCCAATTAAGGATTAACTTCATTGGCTCTTATTAAACTTTTGAGCAATAGTTATGCTGTGCAACCGAATGCACCATGCACATGGTGCATGCGATGCAAAACGACGTCGTTTTGACTAAAAACGCGCGTCCCACTTAAAAAAAAAAAATCCGGTTCGATTCTCGGCAATAGCATTATTGTGGATATATAGTTATAAATTTATGGATATTTAGTTCATTCATTGTGGATATTTAGTTCATTCATTGTAGATATTTACTTCATTCATTCACTGTGGATATATAATTATGAATTTATGGATATATAGTTATGAATTTCTGGATATATAGTTATGAATTTATGGATATTTAGTTCATTCATTGTGCATATTTAGTTCAATCATTGTGGATATTTAGTTCATTCATTGTGGATTTTTACTTCATTCATTCACTGTGGATATATAGTTATGAATTTGTGGATATATAGTTATGAATTTATGGATATATAGTTATGAATTTATGGATATATAAAAATGCTATTGTCGGGAATCGAACCTGATTTCTGTTTTAAGTAGGACGCGCGTTTTTTAACCAAAACGACGTCGTTTTGCATCGTATGCACCATGCGTATGGTGCACTCGGTTGCACAACATAATTTGCGGAGTTCGAGCCTCAGTGGAGGCGATACTATAATGTAATAGAGCCAGTAGCATTCAAAAAAAAAAAAAAATCAAAACACTCAAACGGCAGATACTACAATGTAATAGAGCCAGTAGCATTCAAAAAAAAAAAAACAAAACAAAACACTCAAACGGGATAAAAGATATTCATAATAAAATATGAAACATAATTAATTGGATAAAATAGTTCGAATAAAAAACATGTAATAAATCACACATCTTATATATTGATATCTACTATACTAATAAGAGCCCAAGAGAGTTGGGCCTATAATGGGTAGAAAAAATGGCGGTCAAATTTTTTAATCAAATGAATGGCTCATATTGATCAGATTTTAATTTTCCTTAAGATTTCCTAATTTATCCTTAATGAATATGATTATCCGTTAACTTTTCGTTAAATATTATCTTTTTCGTTAATTTCTGTTAGTTCACTGTTAACTTACTCATTGATTTCAATAAGAAAGATCTTAGGTTCAAACCCCATCCCAATCAAAGTTGACATAATTAGTACTCTATTTTACTCTTATATTAAATTAAAATAAAAATTTAGTAGCTACAATAAAAAAATAATACATATGCATTCCTTTAATTTAGAATTATGTGTCTACAATATAATGTCTTTATTCAAAAAATTTATTTAATATCACTAAATTAAATAAGAGAAATAATTTCATTAGTTATATTGTATTTATTTTTCTGCAATATAAAAATTATTTACATTCAAATTCATCAATTGATTATATTCGCTACATTGTCCCTACAATGTCTTTATTAAAAAAAATTATTCATTATCAATAAATTAATTAAGAGAAATAATTTTATTAGTTATATTATCTTTATATTTCTCCAATGTAAAAATTCTTTACATTCAAATTCATCAATTGATTATATTCACTACATTGTCTATTATCTTTTTTTGTGCACTATTTTTTAATTAAATATCATGGTTATAGTACAAAATAATGCTATATATTTATTTACCAAGTCTTTTATTAATACCATGAAAAAATTAAAAAAAAATATAATTAATAAAGCAAATCATATTAAGTACTTGAGGGATTTGTTGACAAAGAAAGTATTATATTCAAATCACCGAACAAATTGAAGTGAGAACTACCAGCGAATTATATCAACGGTTGATAAAAAGATATTTGAAAAAATTAGCTATTTAGATTAACATGTAATTTTCAAAAAAAAAAAAAATTAACATGTAAAATGACCTAAGGGTATACATGTATTTAATAATAATAATAATAATAATAATAATAATAATAATAATAATAATAATAATAATAATAATAATAATAATAATAATAATAATAATAATAATAAATAATAATAATAATTGTTTTTTAAAAAATAAAAAAAAATAAAAATATATAATTAAGTCAATCATATTAACTACTTGGGGGATTTATTGACAAACAGAGTATCATAATCACACAACAAATTAAATTAGAAAACTATCTCGCAATATCCTTGTTTGGCAATTAGTAGAGCTGTCGAAACGGGCCGGCGGGGCGGGGCCCGCCGAAGCCCGCCAAAGCCCGCCATATGGCGGGGGCAGGCTAAAAAGCCCACCAAAATACGGGCCTAAAATATCTAGGCCCGCCCCGCCCCGTCGTAAGCCCGCGGGACACGGCGGGCCCCCCAAATTTTAAATTTAAATAAAAAAATATATATAAAAAAAAGGTAATAAGTATTAAAATAATTTGGATAGTTTAAACATATGTTAATGCATTTGTAATTTTCGTCACAATAATGACTAAAAAATAATCAAATACATAATGTGTTAATCCATACATGATTTTATATACATATACATATATATATATATATATATATATATATATATATATATATATATATATGTATATTATGGCTAGTTGACTGTTGAAATGTTGCTAGCTTATCAAATTGTAGAAGACAGGCATACAGCTCACTGTTAAACAACAAAACATGTTAGCTTATCAAATTGACGGCTCTAGTACTCCGTACTGCTCCATTCAACAAAACCATTTTCCAATCCAAAATTCTAATATTAAATACTAATATACTAATTATATAAATGGATATATATATATATATATATATATATATATATATATATATACACTAATGTTAGTAATATAATCAAGTTGACAAGACATATTTAATGTTATAAATGTACTATTGTAGCATTTATTTATTTTAATAATTTTTATTATCATATATTTGACGGGCTTGGCGGGCGCCCGCCGGCCCGCCAAGCCCGCCCCGCCAAAGCCCGCGGGTTAGGCGGGGCGGGCTAAAAAACCCGCCAAAATACGGGCCTAAAATATCAAAGCCCGCCCCACCCTTTTCGCGGGGCGGGACGGGCTAACCCGGCGGGTTAATTCCGTTTTGACGGCTCTAGCAATTAGCAGTTAGTTCTTCAATATTAGTATATATTTAATATTTTATGCCCTAGTTTTTATTTGTTCTCCCTTATGTCCCGTATTTGGTTTCAACCAAACCTATACAATTATTTTATTGACAATTATAATCAATCTTGACTATATTATCTTGCATTTGTAAATTTAGAAATGCCTATTTAAATATGCAAGTTTAACATTCAATTATCTATGCATAAACAATTCCAATATAATCTTGCATTGATATACTTTAAAGTACTTATTTAAAAAAAAAAAAAAACATTGGGCATTATCTCAATCGCGCAATGCGCGTAAAAAATTAGTCATATTTATAAATACTTTTTTTTATTTAGATCACTTTCAAATTTTTCTAGATTAATTTGAATACGATGACGCACAATAAAACTTCTAAGCTACATTGATTAGATAATTCATACAAAAATTAAATTATCTTTTAAAATATTTTTCATAACTAAATCACAAAATATGTTACATATACATAACTCATTATAAAGTTCACAAAACAACAAATATTCTAAATATAAGTAGTAAATTACTCGAATAGAAATAGATTCAAAATTTGATATGTATTACAAATTAATCTATATTATACATCTCACTATAATTATAGAAAGGTAAGAAAATCACAAAGTTACAAATTAAATTTAGAAAAATACAAATTAGAAATAAAAATAAATAAATTGTAGGAAAATGTTATGTAAAATGATATATAAGGGGATTTGATCCCTTACCATGAGCATAAAAACTACAAGTCTTACCAACTCAAATCTTAGTGTAGTAAAATTCTTTAATTCATATACTAAATAGTAGAGGGCGAAATTTTTATGTAAAATTACACATGGGGATTCGATCCCTCGACCATGCGGATTAAAATGCTAAGCCCTACCAACTCAGCTAACTCAAAAATCATTATTATGAATGTATACTAAATAATTATATGACATTTCTAATAGTATATATTAGGGTAATACTATAGGGTAGGGGCCCCTTCCAAGCATGGGGCCCTGGGCAAGGGCCCAGCCGGGCCTGTCCCCCACACCCACCCCGCCCTATTGCCATCCCTAATTATAATGTTAGGTGCAACTAGTTATAACCAAGGTTGCAAAACTCGGCCGCCTAGGCGCTAGGCGGCACCGAGCCTTAGAGTTTTGGCCTAAAGGCGGCCAGAACTCGGCCGGCCGCTAGGCGGCTTGGGCGGCCAAACTCGGCCGAGTCGGTCAACTCGGCCAACTCGGTCGAGTCGACTGATTTCGTCCAATTTTGACCGTTTTTGACCGATTTTGTCTGATTTTGACCAATTTTGTTTGATTTTGACCGATGTCATCTTTCATTGATTATTGATTTTAATATTATTATGACATTATGACTTATAAATTATCATTATTTCATTTATTTAGATGTGTTATTTGAGTGAA
Source organism: Ipomoea nil (assembly GCF_001879475.1). Taxonomy (NCBI): domain Eukaryota; kingdom Viridiplantae; phylum Streptophyta; class Magnoliopsida; order Solanales; family Convolvulaceae; genus Ipomoea; species Ipomoea nil. The sequence goes on from NW_017617831.1 coordinate 203,971, forward strand.
CGTTGAAAACAACCTCATTAAAATTGTCGAACTACAAGTCTGTTGCTATTTTTTAAAATTTTTTTGGTGCTCGCCTAGCGCCGCCTAGACCGCCTAGGCGCTAGGCGCTGCCCAGCCGCCCGACTAGCGCCTAGCGCCTACTGCAACCATGGTTATAACATTAGGTGCACTTAGTATTGATTCTCAGTATAAATTTTACTTGCACCTGTAATACATTTTACTTGCACTTAGGTGCACTATATGAAACTGCTACTTGCACTTGTAATACATTTTACTTGCACTTTGATATTCAATTATTTACGAAAATGTCACCGCATTTTTTTAAGAATCAGTGTTTCTCATCCGTTAGATCTGGATACGTGGACGGATCTCATACGTTTTGAGTTCTCTCCTGGGCGCACCGTTCTCATTTGAACGCAAACACACACACACACACATATGTGTGTGTGTGTGTGTGTGTGTGGTTCAAAAAATTTATAAGCTTTATAAGTTCATGTGTGAAACCTGTCATTTAAATGTACCAACTCTTAAGGGGCGTTTGGTTCAGGTTATATTATATAACTAAGGGAATGTGACATTGTAGAGCTTACATTCCTATGTTTGGTTCATATTATCTAAGGGAATATAACATTCCTAGGGAATGGAACATTCCCTCCACATAGAATTTTGAAGGGAATGTGATTCCCTTTAGGGGCCGTTTGGTTCACGGAATGTTAGATTACCTTAGGGAATGTTAGATTACTGTGTTTGGTTAACATCGATGTATGTAATATAATCATGTTTGGTTTAGGGTTATCTTATATATATATATATATATATATATATATATATATATATATATATATATATATATATATATATATATATATAGTACCCTTATTATTATTAATTTATTATTATTATTATTATTATAAGCTAGCTAACATAAAATATATATCTTTAAATAATTAGAATTAAAATGACAAAATATATAAATGTCCAAGGTTATCTTACATTACCTAACAAAATGAAGGAAATCACATTCCCTTCAAAATCCTATGCGGAGGGAATGTTACATTCCCTGGGAATGTTATATTCACTCAAAGAATATGAACCAAACATAGGAATGTAAGCTCGGGAATGTCACATTCCCTTGGTTATGTAATATAACCTGAACCAAACGCCCTTTTTAAGTTATGTAAGATAACCTTGGATATTTAAAAATATATATTTTATGCTAGCTTATATATATATATATATATATATATATATATATATATATATATATATATATATATATATATATAACCCTAAACCAAACATGATATATATTATATATTTCAATTTTAACCAAATACGGGAATCTAACATATATTCCTAGCAATTTAACATTCCGTAAGGTAATATAACATTTCATGAACTTAACGGCACTTAAATCATAACATGTATTATGCTTCTTTTTCAATTATTTTGCAGACTTTATAAGGCCAGCTAATTAATTAACATACTAACTCTCATAGCATCTGCACATATTTTTTGTTATACCACAGCCGTGCATTATGTTTTTTTTTTTAATAAATATTTTTCAAGCTTTATAAAACTCACTTGCACATTTGGTTGTTCAAGAATGCATACGACATTATTAACCCCCTCAACCAAAAAAAAAAAAAAAAAAAAAAAAAAAAAAAAAAAAAAAGAAACTCATTAAAATAACATGACCACACCTAAAATGTGTCATTTTTCGTATGGCTGTGTGGGCGGGCTTCAAGTGAGAGGTGGGATAGTGGCGAACCTCTGAAAATGACTTACAAATGAAAATTGAGAAGACTAAAAAGAAAAATAAAATAAAAAACAAACCGGTGCTAATGCAAGCTAAGGGACCATTTCTTTCATATGGTGAATATATTGCTATGGGCGAGAAAGTTGTGAGAAATTGGAGATGTCAGATGCTCCACATTCATAGTGAAGAACTTTGTGTACATCTCATTTTATTAATTAGTATATTACACATCTGCGACCCTTAGTACTCTGGTAGTGGTTATGAATTTTAATAGTAACCAAAAAAATGAAAAAAAAAATATTTTGTATATTCTATCAAAAAAATTTTCCTCCAAAATAAGGTAAAGAGTGACCTATATATTGTCCTGATCATAAAATATTTATTTGTATAAAAAGTATATATATATATATATATATATATATATATATATATATAACTTGTACATATTTGCTTTCATATCTCAATGCACAATGGATGCAATCTAGTCCATATCCACTGTCGATCAACACATGCATCACTTTCCTTTTATCTCATCATATATGTCACACCACTGCACTTTAATTTCCCACCTCAATCGCTGGCCTCTTTTGACCATTTGGCAATTAAAGTAAATTTCAGGTCCTCTGATGTTGTCATGTGAGCTAGCCTGCCTTTTCTTTGGACAACCTAGGATTCGAGAAGGCTGTCGTTCCACGATGCGATGCATTATATACATACTCAACCCTTTCTGGGGAGTAGTAGTTGGCAAGGCAAGAGCACAAAGATCTAACCAACCAGTAACCTAAGAACACATGCACCATATGCATCTATCCCACTACGTTCTGCGTATAGTAAAAAGTCAGCGCGCGGCTTCACTAAATTCTGGAATATATTTTTGTTTGCAGAATTCCAGGCTGCTATGAATTGAATATAGCTTCAAAGTCAATGCTACTCTATTGGAAACCACAACGAACGATAATGAATAATGATAGTGCAGTTAACGTGGCATTCATCCCAAATTAAAGAATATAATAACGTAACAAATAGGATTTCATTGTTATTCTCTCCGCCCTCTTATCTGCAACGTAACTTCAATTCTTCTGCAGCCCAATTCTGTACCAACTAATCAACTATCAACATCCTTTCGGTGCTGGCCTGTTATGGCATGCCTCCATAAATGCCATACTATATATTGTTCTTCATTGCACTATCAACCTGCATGTAGAAGTAATTGTGATAATGCCCGTTGACTTTTTTTTTTTTTTGGAGTCATGAGTGGAATCTGCCACCACTCTTACTTTGTGACCCTATCCGATAAAGGACCAAAAGAGGTAAACTAGACTAGGTTGCTTAGCTGACCCGCTCAAATGAACCAAGAAGGCTGCAGGGATTTGAAATCGTAACTTTGTGATTACAAGTTTGTATCTTAACCATCTTGGCTAGGGTTACCCGGCTTCATACCTGTTGACTTTGATTGCATGCACTTATAGCTTTCTAGCTAGCTATCCTAGCTCAAACTACAATGAGTTTTAAGATTTCAATGGAAGAAATTTTCAATTTTGATATATTATTGAAACCCCCAGCTGGGAATTCATTGCATGCAACTAACTAGCTTGCAGTCAGTAATGGCGGATAGGATGGATTTAATTTTGATGAAGATGATGAGCTGCTTGTATACTCCAATACAAAGCAATAATAATAATTCCATGGCTAGCTGCTCAATTGCTGAGTTGTGTTCATATTTCCTCTCATCTGATCTGATCGACCAACTACAATCCGGCCCATAACTGCTTCTTCATTATAAGGATAAAAAAAAAAAAATTATGATTGGCGTTAAAAAGGAGTTGAGTATAAAAATTTGATACACTATCATATCTATAGATTTCGGTTTTAGCCGAAGCGAAAATATGAGGAAGATTATTATTATTATAGTAAAAGAGGGAAAACAAATTAAACATATAGAAAAAACAAGGAAAAGAAATACGAAGCTAAGCTTAGCTTTTGTTTGTCAAACCACTGATTTTATTAATCAAAGTACAATAAGATATCGCACCTCCAGACAAATCATGTTCATGCTGAATAAGATTTCAAAAGGTGACAAAAAACTCCCTCATAACTCATAAGTTATAACATATATAGTGGAAACATAGCCTGAGCTTAGTTCACTGGTTCAATAGACAATATCGTTGTCCGTGAGACGGATCGGGATGAGAAAGTGTAATACTTTTGAATAAAAATATAATACTCTTACATTTTAATTTAAAAGTAAAACATTTTTACTGAAAAGTATTACACTTTTTTTTTATAAGTAACAAACACTAGCAATATTACTTTTATATCAAAATGTAAAAGTATTACATTTGTCGTCCTAAGAAATAATACATTTTTCCTTATAAATAATAAAAAAATTTATTTTTAATTAGTACATTTTTCAATATAATATTACATTTTCATATTAATCCGACTCATTGCACATATCAAGTGTGAATTCCGTACTTACCCGCTAATTATATTCCCCTAATTCTATAGCATATTCCATTAATATATTTCTAAAAGTTGTCTTCCAATTTTAAGTCTGTAACAAAATTTCATTTATGGTTAATGATGGATTGAGTTCAAGTTTTAAAATTATATTTTTGGATGAATTTTATCTTATGAGATAAGTTGTATTTTTAATTTATTATTTAATATTTATGAGTTGGAGGTGGGTGCTTGAAATCTTCACATGATGTGAAGTGAGTTGGATGGCAGATGTAGAGTATACCATTGCCATTCCTATGAGCACCCTTACTAGTAACGTGTGATAATAAATGCTTTATTTGTTTAAAACCATTTTGGGTGTGTGAGTAAAACGGTATGTAAGAACATACAATTATTTCACAATTAGTATAAAATTGTTTTTAAAAAAAAAAGAAAAGAGATTAAAGCAATTCTAGAATGATAATTTTTCATTTTAAAAAAATTGAAATGGAAAATTAAATATATTCGATAAATTAGTAAACTATTAACACCGGCTAGCGTCAAAGTTAAAGTCCAGTGCGTACGCGGTGTCTGCGGTGAATCAATGATTCAAAATATAAAGCAAGTCAACTTCACTCTGACTTAACAGTAAATGCATGCTGCGATTCAACCACCCCGCCATGTGATACTGTCTTTGCTTCAGTTTTACTATTTCAAACTTCGCCGAAATTCAGCTCTTAATCCTAATCCACACAAATATCAATTTTTAGCTTTTTAGTTATTTATATTACGGAGTGTATTATTTAACTTATAACCAATAGCCCATTCTTTTACAAATTTATCATTTATATTTCATTTTTTATTATTTTTTTTGAAAGAAAGGGAGGGAATACCCTAAGTCGTATCTGACTCTCACAATAGTATTACTGTCAAGAAGCCCAAGCTCATCTTCACGAAGATATCTTTGCATATTCTCCGTAGGTTGCTCGTAGATGCACTCGTCCCTGTCATCATCCATTGCCTTACTTGAAATGATGTCTGTCAGGTTGTTTTGTTCTCTCGGGACGTGTCTGAATAAGACCTCTCAATTCCAAGACTTTATCATTCTGCATATAGATCAACAATATTTCTCCCTGGTCCATCATAGTTCTCGTTGCTAGTAACCAGGCTGATGGCTCTGACATTGTCAACTTCAATTATCACTTTATTGTAGCCTCGACTTTTTGCATACAAGAGGCCATTGTATATGCCCCAGAGCTCTGCTTCGAGCGGTTCACATGATCCCACTCTTTTGGAGAACGCCAAAACAAACTCAGCTTTGTCGTCTGTAATTACTCCGTCGCATGTTGCTTGTCTGTGTCTCGTGCTGCAGCTGCCATCCGTATTCACTTTAATCCTCCCACATGGTGGTGTTTTCCAGGGATTACTTCTCCTGCTTTTCCTTGTCGCTTGTCCCTCCGGACCTAGACTTCTCTCAAGAGCAGCTTCAATCTTGCTAAATTGCTGTCGAAGCCACGCGATCTTATCTTTTGGATGGACGTCCTTCGCGTTGAAGACACGGTTGCTCCTCCATCTCCATATCCAACAAGCTGTTATCGCGAATCTAGCATTGCGTCTTTTCCTCGCGTTGCGCTTCTTATCTCCTGTCAAGTTAGAGCTAAGCCAAGTATCAAAATCACTAGTGAAGAAGTTACCTTGCGTTTTTATTTAGCTTATCTTTTCCTGGATTGCTTTGGCCGCTGGGCACTTTCGAATGACATGGTCGATGTAACAACCCGTGTTACGGCCTTCAAACCCGGATTAATTATTTAATTAATTCCATTAATAATAATTAAAAAGGATTTAATTTGGTAAGGATTCCCTTTAATCAATTAAATGTGGCCCACCATAGATCGTGGACCCTTGCCTAAACTAGAATCTTAAGCCTATTAGGAATAAAGAGAGTAAACCTTTTACTAGTCAGATTCTAATTAGGAATCCTAGACCTATATATATATCCATTAGGAATAAAGAAGGTAGGCCTTTACTATTCGTATTAGGATTAGGATTCCTGATTCTATATATAGGGGATTAGAAAGCAATTAGAACCCTCACCACAGTTATATTACACGAAAATATCCCCGGGAGATTCACCACCGCCAAGCCTAGGGAGATCAATCGGATGGAAATCTTAGGGAAGAACCTTAATAGCCAAGGGAGGATTAATTAAGGCTAAGAGGTAACCCATGTCTCAACAAAACCTATTTTCTTTGCTATAATATTCTTCTTTGGCTTCTTCTCTATGGTTGTGTCTTGATAAATCATTTATGATAATGATGACATGATCTTGATGATTGATGAGATGATTTTATGTGTGATCTTGATAAATCTTGATGATTATAAGTGAATCTTGATGATTATATGATGTTCTTGATAAATCTTGACGTTCTTGATTCTAAAGATAAATAATGATTTTGATGATTTAAATATGATTAGAGCCCTAGGTTGGATTGGGAATTTCGTATTGAGATATTCTTGGTACATTTGGCTGGGATTTCGCATGTTCGGGTGTTATTTATATTTAGGAGTCATGTTAGGATATGTTCAATATGATTCTTGGTTTTGATCCATTATTTGACTACGTGGTGTCATCGTTCGTGTTTAAAAGTGTCTAAACATGGTTTCGGGTTCCACGAAAGATCCCGGAACCAAAATATTGAAAGATAGTCAGTGGGGGGTAGGGGGACCCGCCACTTACCCGCTGCTCAATTGGGCATCCCCGGCAGCGGGCAGCCGGCGGGCATACGCCTGCCCACCGGGCACCCGCTGCCCGGAGGCTTGTCGCCAGCGGGTGGTTCCGGCCACCCACTGGATTTTTCCCACCTTGGGATTTTGGCTCCCCCGTTTGATGTTCCCCGACCCCCGTGGTGTCCCGACGGACTCCGTTTATCGTGTCTAAGTCTAGTTTGATGTTTAGGGTACCGTTCGTAGGATAAAAGAGTCTTGTGTATTACATGCTAGTTGAATTGGTACCCCGCTGACCTAGGTGAGAGATGCATGAACCCTTAGGGTATTTCCTAGTATGTGGATGACCACGCATAGGCTTCTTTATACGTTTTCTCCCCTTTCCCAATGTGATAATGTGAATTGCATGTGCTTGCTACGTGATATATGTGCATGACTCCCCAATATTGGCTACAGTCAAGATGGTTTACATAGGCTGCAGTCCACCGACTGAGATCGTCAGCGGTGTGTAGGGCTGCAGTCCACCAAGTGGGCCTCATGGGCTGTAGTCCACCGACTGAACGCGTCAGCGATGTGTAGGGCTACAGTCCACGAGGATGGCCATAGTCCACCGACTGAGCTCGTCAGCGGTGTGTAGGGCTATGGTCGGCTACAATCCACCGATTGAGCTCGTCAGCGGTGTGTAGGATCGTAGTCCCCAAAGAGGATCACAGTCCACCGACTGAACACGTTAGTGGTGTGTAGGACTGTGGTCAGGTGTTGAGCTCGTCAACGGTATAATCGATTGGCTGCGGTCAATCTCTTCATGCTGCGGTATGAGGAAGGGTGCTGCAGGGCCGTGTTAGCGCTATATGCGCTAACCCTCATGTATGGGGATGCGATTGGTCCTGTGGCGCCACCAAAGTGTGCTTGTATGATAAAGATGATTGGTTGAAAGATGACATGAATAAAGAGAAATTGAACTGTGATCCTAAGATATAAGAATGATATCTTTATATGCTTGATTATAATTGTTGAATGTGCTCATCCCTATCTGTTGAGTCTATTCCTGATTTTAAAGCTAGAGTCTCCTAAGTATATATCTTCCTGCTTCAAAATGGTTTTCCTATATATATATATATATATATATATATATATATATATATATATATATATATATATATATATATATATATATATATATATATATATATATATATATATATATATATATATATATATATATATATACCTATATTGTATTTTAACGCGTTGGAGTGGGTTACCAGCATTATTCGCTGAACAGATATATTTGGCTTGCAAGCACAGAGGATTAGCTACCGGAGTGCGCTAGAGGAACTCGGCTTAGATAGTTAGTCTTTCCTTTCGGCCTCCGTGCCTTGATGATGTAATGACATTTGTTTGAGGATAGTTAGTTATGTAGCCTGTGCATCTGGGTTCTCCAGCTCAGATGTGGCATAACACCCCAGACCCTTATGTTCGGAATACTCCAATTGGGATTAATTAATAGAATTGCTTTCATATTATAAATTTGAAAAGTTTTAAAAATTTCGGGGTGTTACAGTCGACGTCCTCCCTTCCACCACCACAAACGTTGCAACCTTCATCCATAGTAAATCCTCCTTTCTTCCGTTCAAAGGTACGAATTTTGTTAGGGACACGTAATGTCCAAACATTTTCCCAGCCACCCTTTGGTATCCTGCTATCTTCTGTGCAAGCAATCTTATAAGCTGACTTCATGGTAAATTGATTTGTGTCATTTTCCTTCCATCCTTGGATATCACTTCTTTCTCCATTCTAGATGATCATTGTGGCTGCTAGTTGGCTTATTTTATCATGGTGAAACGCTATTCCTATTTTGTCCCAGTTCCATGTTTCATTTTCACCCCAAAAATCTGCCACCTTTAGATTTTCTTCGTCTCTATTCATTGGCCCTATCATCCAACTCCTGAGGTCAGATTCACCTAGCCAACATTCTGTCCAAAAGCGAGTGTCGTGCCCATTTCTGACTATTTTCCTTGATCCCTCTTCGAGAATTCTTGCTGATTGGCAAATCCCTTTCCACAAGTTGGACTCCTTGTCGTGCCCATTTCTGACTATTTTTTTTTCTTCTCATTACTACAATGCTATCCCCATCTTTCATATATTTGTTAGTCAATACTTTGGCCCAGATCTTATCCTTTTCCGTCACGATCCTCCATCCCATTTTAGCTAGTGAGGCTTCGTTCATATGTCGCATGGACTTGATAACCAGCCATCCTTCATCCTTAGCTTTGGTGACTATTTTCTAGTTGACGATGCTAGTCTTCCTATTCTGGCCACCCCCCCCCCCCCCCCCCCCCACCCAAAGAAAGCTACAAGTTTGTTTATCGATGGCGTCGCAGACTCCCCTTGTAAGAACATTGTCTGCATATAATAGGAAGGAATAACGTTAAGCACATATTCCACTAAGACTTGTCTACCTGCTAAGCTTAGGTGCTTTGTCATCCATCTTTCAAGCCTCCCTCGGACTCTTTCCAGAATGTTTTTGCAATGGTCAGGAGTGATGCGCCCATGAAGGGAGGGAACACGTAGGTATTTCCTAAGGTCGTCCGTGATCAGGATCTCAGCTAAGGTCGCTAGCCTCTCAGCCTCTTCCCTCTCCATGGTATCAGAAAACAACACATTAGACTTTTGTTTATTAATTTTCTGTCCAGAGAACTTGCAGAACGTGTTCATGCAATTCATGATAGTTTTCATTTGAGCCTCATCAGCTTCGGCAAATAGGACCATATCATCGCAAAAAAATAAATGGGAGATACTTGGTCCTTCATTTGCAACTTTGATCCCCTTCCAGAGATCTCGCCACCGCATCCGTGATGATGTGGCCTAGTTTTCCGATACAAAGAACAAAGAGGCAAGGGGAAATAGGGTCTCCATGTCTGATCCCCCTGCTTGGAATGAATGTGTCTAGATTCTCCCCCTCCCACAACACTGACATTGAAGCCGATTCAACACACTTCATGATATTTCAAACCCAGATATTGTTGAGGCCTATATCTTTGAGCGTCTTAATGAAGTTCCAGCTTAGTCGATTATAAGCCTTTTCCATGTCGATTTTCAGCACCATATAACTTTTCTTTCTCTTTGTTGTTCTGAGCATGTGAAGAATCTCTTAGTAGATTACAATATTGTCTGCAATTTGTCTCTCCGGCACGAAACAACTCTGATTCGGGCCAATGAGATCCGGCATGATCATCTTAAGTCTATTCGTTATAACCTTAGTGATTAACTTGTAGGCTACGTTACATAGACTGATGAGTCTCATTTGGTTGACCCTTTCGGGGTTCTTGACTTTGGGGGTGAGAGCAATGTTTATGTGGTTGATCTTGTATGGTAAGACGCCATTTTCAAAGAGATTACGCACCAAACTTACGAGGCTCTCTCTAACGGTATCCCAAGCCTTCTGATAGAACAAAGCAGTGAAACTGTCTGGCCCCGGGCCTTTAGTCGAAGGCAAAGAGTTGAGAGCATCTTTTACTTCTCCCACTCCAATCCCCTTGTTAAGCATGTTGGCGTCAGTCGGGTTGGCCGAGTTCAGCCCCTGCTTGATTCGAGACGTGACGTTGTGGCTTACCATGGAGAGATGTGGTTAAATGGTTAATTTCCACCTACTTATCACCAATTGGTTTTAATTAAGATATGGCAATCAGGTACCATAGAACTCTGTGGTTAAGCGTGCTTGACTTCCAGCACTCCCGAAATGGGTGACCCCCGTGAAGCAAGCATAGTGCAACGCTAAGATCCATCAATTGCTATCAGAGTCGAGGTCACGGGTTCGAATCGATGGCGAGGCGAAAGCTGAATCCAGTCCTAGATGGGATGTGGGCGTAGATCGGGCCAAGTCCAATCCCAGGAGGGGGATGGGTGAAAGCCAAGTCCAGTCCTAGATGGGATGTGGGCGTAGGCTAAGGACCGAGTCAGGTATGTTGTGCAACTGGGCTTGGTGTTCAAAGGTTGCGGCAGGTGGTGGGAGGGAGATTGTTGGGCGTCAGCTGGGTTAGCCGAGTTTAGCCCCTACTCGATTCGAGACGTGGTGCTGTGGCTTACCATTGAGAGATGTGGTTAAATGGTTAATGTCCACCTATTTATCACCAATTGGTTTTAAGTAGGATATGGCAATCAGGTACCATAGAACTCTGTGGTTAAGCGTGCTTGACTTCCAGCAACCCCGGGATGGGTGACCCCTAGGAAGTAAGTATAGTGTAGCCATCAAAGCATGCTCTACTTGTAATTTTCAATTCTATCGTTATTATCTTTGAACGCAAGGACTATGTTTCTGGCTTTGCGGACCATTGTTGCAGCGTGGTAAAAACTTGTGGTACGATCGCCAGATTGAATCCATTCCATCTTTGACTTTTGGAACCAGTTCCATTCCTCTTGATAGAGGATTTCTTCAAGCTCCCCTCTTAGTTTTTTCTCTAGATCAAGCAGGCCTTTATGCGGATTCGTTCCCATGCAACGCTGGATTCCAGTGACACTTGTTGTCAGCTTCCTTTTTTTCTTATCAATGCTACCAAAGACCGTTTTACTCCAGTTCTTGTATTCTGCTTGCATGTGTCGCAGGTTGTCTTCCAGTCTGCTATTAATATCTCATTTCTCGGCCACAATAGTATAGCATTCAGGGTGTCTAACTCATGCTACCTGAAACTGGAAAGGGCATTTTTTTGCCCTCCTCTCTTGCTTGATCGTATTAATCAAGAGCGGGGAGTGATCCGACCCGATTCTAGGGAGGTGTTTGATTTTATTGTCCATAAATTTATCCAGCCACTCGGTATTAAAAAGAGCCCGGTCCAGTCTTGCTCTAGTGAAGGTGGAACTTTCATTACCCCTCATCTAGGTGAATCTTGTTCCTTCAAAATCGAGGTCGACCAGACCTTTTCTAAACACCCAATCCCTCATGCCTGCGCTTCTATAGTTTCGGTAATTGTCTTCGTTGCTCATCTTCTATCTCAGTGATTGCGTTGTAATCGCCCAAAGAGAGCCAAACCCCTTCCATGTTAAGGTTACCATAGTCTAAAACCCTCCCAAAGCTTCCGTCTAAGGCTCATGAAAGGGCTCCCATAAACAAAAGAAACTTGGTTTAGCGTTTCCATGTCCTTTCGCATACGAATAACGACAAACTGGGGGTTGGTTGCAAGGACCTCCAAATCAATGTTGGTTTTCCAGAGAATCCATATCCCTCCGCTAAAGCCAACTACCCCTACTAGGAGCCAGTTGTCAAAGCCGAACTTCTTGCAAACTTGGTCTGCTGTGAGCCCTGAGATTCTATGCTCGAGAAGACCAACCAAATTCGGTTTACTGTCCTTGATCGTGAGGAAAAAAAAGGCTCACTTAAAGCTCCTTGAGGCGGCCCCTTGGTATTTCCAACACATAATAATCATTAAAAAAACACAAAAGGGAAGGCACCCAAGAGAGCTTACTGAGCACCATCAGCACCTGCCGGTGCTCAATATACACCATCAACCACCATGTCTAGCGAGGGAGACTCATCCTCCTCTCCTTCTTCAAATGTTCCGCCATCGTCCGAGGGATCCTAATTGTGGACTCCGTCAGTTTCTATTGGTTGGAACTGGAGCCCCTCTAATTCTTGGCCATCATCTGTAATCGTCACGCTGGTGATCTGGTTACCCCTCTCCAAACCTCTAACAATCGTATGACTTTGCTGCTTGTTTCGAAGTGCGCCTTTGTCCTCCTATGCCATTTGAGCTACGCATGATATTGCTTCCTTCCCCTCTCTCCATGTTACTCCTTCTTCGATAATCCTGTTTATCATTCAATATTTGGGCCTTAGAGATCTGGATTTGTGGTCTTTTTCCTCTGCCCGCTAAGAGAGAACCGATTGGGCCTTCGGGTCTTTTAGAGCTAATTTAAT
>NW_017617832.1:15000-16758 GCF_001879475.1 Ipomoea nil
GTAGCGAGCGCACAATCATCCTTTAACGGACAGCTTACTAGACGGGTGGACCACTGGTGTCGGTAACTTACAAGCCTACTGACGGTATATTGCAGATTCACGGTTGTTTTTTTGCCCAACTTGTTCCACCGGCCCGTTTTTTTTGCATGTCCGTCTCGGTCAGATCCGGACGTGTCGTCGAACGAGTGCTGTGGAGGAAGCCCTCGAGGAATGAAAGGCCTCGAGCAATACAATATTTCTATCCTCTTGCGAGGTCGGTCAACCCCCACGCCCGACGACACGTACGCTGCACTGCGCTACGCTGGGCGGGTTCATTGCGAAACGCCCGCCCTCCGCCCCTACGGCGCACCGTAATTCGTTAACGAACAGCTTACTAGACGATTGGACACGTGCCTCGGCAACTCACAACCTACTGACCGGTATATTGCAGATTCACGTTTGCTCGATTGACCGAATTCACGTGCCAATGATGTTTTTTTGCATGTCCGTCTCCGTCCGGTGCGCCGCCCCGCCTTGCGACTCCGATGGGTCTATGCCGGTCCCCAATAATACGTACGAGCGGCGGGAACACTCGTACGAGGCCTACGGGACGAGGGGGCCGTCCCAACACGTTCCGAAAAAAGTCGACCGGCACCTCAAACTACCATACCCCCCTATAGTAGTTAAAAAAAAAAAAACCCCAGTGACAGCAGTAGACACGGTTTGTCCCGTAAATCACACGGTCATTTCGGGTGGTTCCGTGCATTTTTTTTCAAATGTTATTGCATGGTCCTTTAGTTTAGAGCATTTTAACAATGCTTGGTAAATTTCAAAGCGTTTGGATGATTATTTCATTGAAAACGACGATGTCCAAATTTATGCCCAGCTGTCCGCCAAAGTTCCTTGTCTGACTTAGCCAAGTACTTGGGATTGTTGGGAATGTGGAGAGGAATATATGGCATATCGTTTGCCTCACTAATTAAATAGTACAATAAGCTCTAACAACAAATGTATATGCCATTTTGGCACGAGAACGACGTAAAACGACATAGGCCCAAGGCATAACACAGAACCGTCGTAAAAGTACTGGGGTGGCAGGCGGGTAAACCTCTGTTGCGTGATATTTTCCGCATCCGTCCGCAACTGTGCGCAATTTGGGCGCCCTCGTTCCGCATAAGTCCGCAACCTCGGCACCCTCGTTCCGCATAAGTCCGCAACCTCGGCACCCCCGTTCCGCATAAGTCCGCAACTTGGGCACCCTCGTACCGCAACTTTCCGCAACCTCGGCACCCTCGTACCGCAACTTTCCGCAACCTCGGCACCCTCGTACCGCAACTTTCCGCAACCTCAGCACACCCGTACCGCAACTTTCCGCAACCTCGGCACACCCGTTCCGCATAAGTCCGCAACCTCGGCACCCCGTACCGCAATTTTCCGCAACTTGGGCACTCTCGTACCGCATAAGTCCGCAACTTGGGCACCCTCGTACCGCAACTTTCCGCAACCTCGGCACCCCCGTACCGCAATTTTCCGCAACCTCGGCCCACCCGTACCGCAACTTTCCGCAACCTCGCCCACCGTACCGCAACTTTCCGCAACCTCGGCACCCCCGTACCGCAATTTTCCGCAACGTCGGCCCACCCGTACCGCAATTTTCCGCAACGTCCGTACCGCAACTTTCCGCAACCTCGGCACCCCCGTACCGCAACTTTCCGCAACCTCGGCACCCCGTACCGCAACTTTCCGCAACTCGCCACCCGTACCGCAACTTTCCGCAAC
>NW_017617833.1:0-32080 GCF_001879475.1 Ipomoea nil
CAACTTCAGCCTCCTCATAAGTTTCTTCTTCCCCAATCTCCAGAGCACTAAACCTGGAATTATTCCAATTTTTGAAACCTTCTTTTTCGAACTTGTTTGACTTGTCAGTTTGATTCCCCTGTTTTCTTCCTTTTGCAGAATTTTTATTCCCCTGATTTTGTCGATCACCGCCTGTTTGAGCGTTGTTCTTGTTATGGAAATTTATTTTTTTTCCTTTTCGCAATCATCCAAGTACCATACATGTCACCCAACGGTCCTTTATCTCCCATGATTTGCGGCTGGACATCCACAGCTTTCCATGTTTGTCTAGTGACCGTTGCATCCACCATTTCTCCACCGGAGTTCTGGCCAACCTCCTCGCTTGCTGGAATCTTTGTTTCTTCATCCTTTTTCTCCGCTTTGCGAGCGTTTTTACGATGTCCGACCATGCCACATTTGAAACAAATGAGATGAAGACCCTCGTATTCAACCATTTTTACCTTATTCATGACTTCAAACGTAGCAACAAGGGGTTTGTTTATATCAACTTCCACACATATTCTTGCAAATAATCCGCACGAAGCAATACTAGTTGCATTATCAATCTTCTTCGCCTTTCCAGTCTTGTCTCCCACCATCAATAAGAATGGAAGATCGTAGTATTCTATGGGGAGACAAGGGAACATCACCCATACCAAGAGACGTTGTGTCTCGTTCCTCATGGGATCAAAGTCGGGCTCACATTCCTTCACTGCATGGCAATGATCCAGGACGGTCCATGGGCCCCCCAAGTTTCGTATATTCATAGTCTGTGACCGAAGAAAATCTTACCAGGTGGTAGCCGTTCTGGATAGTAATTAAGTCCATTCCAGACTCTAGGTTCTAGATTGTTCTCAAACGCCATAGGAGGTAGTTGTATCTAACAGTTTTGCCTAGGACCTTGATGATTAGAGTGGTATTCCATGTGCTTCTCATCCTAATATTTTCCTTTTACTTGAGTCTAATGACAGGGCAGATCGGATTGTCGTCACCTTCCTCTTCTCATTCATCATCAGACACATCATCGGTTGCTCCTCTAGTTTTGTCGTTGAGCCCTGCTAGAGCTTCCCTAAAGGACGACATTTGGGTGTTTTGCTGCCCTCGTGTAGTATTAGCACTTCCTTCAGCTTTATCATCCGCCTCATTCATGGTCACATTTTGATCTTCTCTATCCATCTCCATCGTTTCTCCCTCTCTTTCAAAAAAGATACGCTTCGTATTCTGTTTGCTCTGCTGGAGAAGGTCAACCTCCTCCGTGGAGTCGGTAGATGTTCAAGTATTCTCCGGCGTTCCAGAGAGCGTCGTCATTCAGAAAATTCGTAAACTATAATCGAAAAATAATTAAATATATTTCAGTTTTTATTTAATCTTGATAATATGCACTAAAAAAAGCATATATGGTGACAAATTTAATGACATACATATTCTGTTGTTAAATTAGAGATGGAATAGCGGCAACTTAGTGACTGATTTTTTTTTTTTTTTTGTTAAATGGACATTTGGCAACGGATCATTAGCGAGGGATTTGCAATGGATATTACGATGGAATATTTCCGTTGTTAAATACGTAGCTAATTTTAGTAGTAAATTTTAGCGCAAAAAAAGTAGAGACATACCAAATCACAAATCTGTAGCTAAATGTGAGAATTTAAAAAAAAAAAAATATTTTAGCCTTAATAATCTAAATGACGTCATTTTAGGCTATTATAATTTAAATTAAAAAGTAAAAAAAAAAAAGTGCAATTAGCGGCTTAGTGCAAAAAAAAGCCCTAGCCCTTCGTCAATCCGTCGCTTCTCTCAGTTGAACGTTGTAGAGCCGTTTGTCGGACGTCACCGCACTCATGCCCTCCGTCACCGACTCGCCGACAACAAGTTTGTTTGCTAATCTTTGCTTCTTTTTCTAGTTTCCCCTCTGATACGAAGGGATAGTTTACTCATAAAAAGGAATGAAGAAAATCAGGCAAATTAGAATACACAAGGAAATGCTTAACTCAAGGGATTTGACGAGAATAAATCAAAGGCACAATCATATCAATAATCATCTCCTTTTCTATAATTATTTATAACTATAAATTACAACCTCTAGATGAGAGAAAATCATCCAATCTTTATCTTTAGTCTTTAAGCTTTAGTAGTTGGGCAAAAGCCTAAAATTCTTGTGGGGAAAGTCTTGTGACTTCCTGTTTCTTATTTTGAGTTTCCAATCAATAAAAATACCTCATTGTTCTTTTCTCTAACAAATTGGTCCGACCCACCTTGCAATGACTAATACACGAATGGACTCTCGTGTTGAATCGTTAGAGAAAAACCAGGTAGAAATGCATGCCGAAATCGAATCGTTGCGTTCTGACATGAATATCCGTATGGATAGTACGTATAGAAGGTACACTTGCCAAGATGTCTGAACTGTTGTTTTCATTGCATGGGAAACGTTCTGCAGAATCTAATGTCTTTCTCTAATGGCTATTCCTGGTGGAAGTTCTTCAGATACTATAAACTCCACACCGGTACCATTACAATAGGTTCCTTTGGTCAATCATCCGCTACAGTCTAACAGATTAGAGATTCTGACATTTGATGGCATAGATCTAGTAGGATGGCTGGCTCGGGCAGATCAATTCTTTGCCATTCATTGCAGCCGTGATGATTTGAAGGTGCCAACGACTTTCATCAGTATTGAAGGACTGGCACTCCATTGGCTGCAATGGCTTCAACAACAACATCCATCTCTCACATGGAGTCAGTTCACAGCAGAACTTTTGGAAGAATTTGGTGGTGAAATTTTCGGGCCTCTGATCGAACAATTAGTCGCGATGTGCCAAACGGGAACTGTTGATAAATTTACCGATATATTTAGAGCTCATGTTGCAGCTTCCAAGTCTGGCGCCTCACATTCAATTAGGGACTTTTCTGAATGGTTTGAAACCTGCAATTTGGGTGCGGCTCCGACCGAATGATGTGACAGACCTCCGAACAGCGATGCGTGTCGCTCGCGCTGTAGAACGAGAAATTGAATTTCTATCCACAGGCTAGCTTGGACGCATTCTACAAGAAGAAAATGGAGCGCTCCAAATAATTCCTTCACATAATGGGTCTACTTGGTCTAATGGGCCTGGGAAGAATTACTAGACCAATTCTTTTTCGAATTATTCACAACCAAACTCATTCCAACCCAGTATAAATTCTCTAGTAGCAATCAAGCATCTTCCTTATCCTCCCAAACACAACATGTGTTTCCTGCTAAGCAGTCTTCAATACGCAATTCTGGCAAGTCAACATCACGACCTCCGGCACGACATTATTCTATCAAAGAGTATCTGGATATGTGCGCTAAAGGACTTTATTTCCATTGTCAGCAACTGTAAAGTTCGCTTCATGTATGCCTAAATAAATCCCTGTGAACTCTAATTGCAGCAAAGGATGACGAGGACGAAATGTGTGATGAGCCTGGTGTAACTGACCAAATCGACACCGGACAATAAATGCAGTCTTCCCACTCTAGCCTTGGGGATAATGCTGTTTTTTTGGTGTTGCATGGCAACGATACAAAGGAATATTTTACTCAGAAAAAAAAAAGGAATGAAGAAAATCAGACAAATCAGAATACACACGGGAAGGCTTAATTCAAGGGATTTGACAAGAATAAATCAAAGGCACAATGATATCAACATTCATCTCATTTTCTAAAATTATTTATTTCCTGGAACTATAAATTAGAACCTCTAGATGAGAGAAAATCATCCAATCTTTATCCTTAGTCTTTAAGCTTTAGTAGCTGGGCAAGAGCCTAAAACTCTTGTTGGGGAAAGTCTTGTGACTTCCTGTTTCTTATTTTTAGTTTCCAGTCAATAAAAATACATCATTGTTCTTTTCTCTAACACCCTCAGCTAGAAAAGAGTACATTACACGGAAGTTACGGATTGCGGATTGATTTAACTTGAAAAAAATTAGCTGATCAGCAACCTACATGGAAATTGTGGATTGATTTTGTCAATAAATAAGTAGTATATTACAATAAGGTAGCATTTAATTGACAATTTATTAGAAAAATCACAAGTGTATGTGAATTTGATAGTATTCCAACCCTTAGGAGTTCTTGCAAGCAAGACCTTAGTATTTCATAGCGTGCTTGAAGAGTTGGAGGCCCCACATATGCTTTAATATTAGCTCAATCCACAAAAGCTATATCGAACAAAAAAGCGCATTCCAACGCTGCACTGGAATCTTCATTCAAGAATGTTGTTCATAGCTTGCATTTGGTATATCTCACTTAGAATTTGTCATATCTTTTTCCTTTGGTAGTGTTTTTGTAGTTAGACTAATGAACATTTTGTATTATTTACAAAATGAGAGCATAAGGGGTGGTTGCAATAGCTTTGCCAATGGCTATCAAAAAGTGAATACAAATGAAATCATTTTAGTTTAGAATGTTTTATTACTATCTTGTTTGTTTTTATTGCTAATGATTATGCATGGTGTTAGTAGGCTTAATTAAACATACTTCACCATAAAAATTAAGTATGTCCATTTTCTGCATGGTGTTAGTAGGCTTATGTCATCTTTTCTAATTACTTGCGTCTTAAAATTTATGGTGACCAAGTGCTAACGTGTTGACTACTAGGTATTGGGAGCTGACAAATTTGAATTTACAAGAATCTTCAAGTTCTTCTTGGGCTAATTAGGTTTGAACTTACAAAATTTTCATATGTTGTTTATTTGCCAGCTAAACTGTCTGTGGGTACCCGAGACTTATGAGAATATGATTGTTTATTTAAATGTCTATCTGAATCTATATTTGATTGTCTATAAGAATTTCTTCTAATGATTTTTATCTCGGTGAACTATAGTTTTGGATTTTTTTGAATGAAATGTAGCATTGAGAAATATTTTGCAATAGGTTATACATACAATGAGTTCAAATCGTCATTAGATGTATACACGAATTAGAAATGGTCTTCTCACTGAGAAATTTTTGGATGGATAAATAGGGAAAGAATTAGGTGTCCATGTACTCAACGTAAGTGTCAAAACACCAAGTTTTTAGACGTGCCCACTGTGAAATACCACTTAGCAAAATATGGATTTGTAACAAACTACTATGTCTGGCGCTTACATGGCGAGAGCAATGTGAGGGTAGATGATGATTGAGATATTGGTGGGCCATCTCAAATGGCTAGTGAAGAAGCATCTGATGCATATCATGCAATGGTTATGGATGCTACTGGTCTTGAATTTATTGTTGATGAAATACAAGAATTACCAAATCCCAAGGACCAAGTTTTATGGCATGCTGAAAGCTGCAGATCAAGAGTTGTGGCCTGGCCTGGGTGTAAAAAGCACTCATAGTTGTCTCTTGTAGCTCACCTTATGAGCTTTAAATCAGGGAATCACATATCAGAAAAATGTTTCAATCAAATCGTTGAACTTATGAAAGAAGTTGTTCTAGAGGATAATCTCCTGACAACTTGTACGAAACCAAAAGGATATTACGGGGTGTGGGGTTACCGGTTCAAAAGATTGATTGTTGCAAGAACAATTGCATGATATATTGGGGCTCAGATTTATATATGATCACATGTAATTTTCTATGCCCACTCTCGGTTTAAACAAACTAGTTGTGGTGCTACAAAACAACAGAAAACTGATATAGCATACAAAAATAAATGAATTACTTTCCTCTAGTTTCTCGACTGCAGAGGTTGTATGTATCTAATTCTACAGCAAATGATATTAGGTGGCATGCAAATTTAGTTGAAGATGGGATCATGCGCCATCCCTCAGGTTAACCACATTTATCATGACTTTGCATATGAAATTCGAAATGTCAGGTTAGGTGTATGCATATATGGATGGTTTTCAACTATTTGGACAGTCATGGCAATAATATTCCTCATGGCTTTTGATACTAATACTGTACAACTTGCCTCCTTGGATGTGTATGAATGGGGAGTATATATACTTGACTGTATTGGTTCCAAGTCCAAAAAAAAAAAAAAAAAACCCAAAAGAGAAGATAGATGTTTTTCTACAATCGCTTATTGCGGAGTTAAACCAATTGTAGGAAGTCGATGTTCAAACATATGATATTTCAAAGAAGAAGAATTTTCAGGTGCGAGCTACCCTTATGTGGATAGTTAGTGATTTTCCTACATATTCGATGTTATCCGGGCAGAACACTGCTGGGAGGTTAGATTGTCCGTATTGCATGGACAAATCAAATGCCTTCACCCTAAAACATAGTGATAAGCAGTAGTTGTTTGACAATCATAAAAAAATTTTGCTAGGATTCATCCCTTTCGTAGGAATATAACAGTGTTCATTAAGAACAAATTGTTACAACTAAGGCATTGCTTGTTCGGTGAGGATATGATATCCTTGTAGAGATTGAGACTTTAGGCCTTAAGAATGTCACATAATTAGATGCAACTGAAGTTAATGGATTCATTTCCACAACTTGTTATTGGAATAAGCGAAGTATCTTTTGAGATTTGTTGTATTAGAGTTCACACTTGGTACAACACAATTTGGATGTCATGCATATATAAAAAAAAAATGTGTTTGATAACGTGTTCAACACAGTAATGAATGTTACTAGAAAAATAAAGGACACCTATAAATCTAGAGAATAACTGAATGATTATTGTCGGCGACTTGCGTTGAAGCAAGACCTTGTGACATTATCTTTATTCATCTCTTATGTACGTATATGTTGATACCTTCTCACACATGTTCAAGTACAATGAAAAAGATATTCACGCAAAGGATCTACCCTAATGGATATACTTGGAAAATGTTCCAAATGAGTACAAGGATTCATACTTTGAGGAATTTAAGGTAAATTCATGATATGGTTTTGAAAATATTGTGGTTAATTCTTGAAATTAGAATGTTATTACATTTCTGTCAATAACTTTGTCCAATGCATCTTAGATGTTGCTCAAATGTATCTATTTTCCTTTGCTTATATTTGATGAATTTATAATGTTACAGAAATTTTACTAGTGGGATGAGTCCATTGACAGACAAGTTCACAAAGCTTTTCTAGCACATATGCTATATAGATATGGTTTCAAATTCAAGGCAAAACCTTCAACTAGGAGGCCAACTTGTCTGTCTGAAGAAACTTGGCGCATTTGGGAGGAATATTGGAATAGGCCTGACGTGAAAGCTAAATCCGAACAAGAACGCAAGAATATGATGAGTGAGGTGGCAGGACCTGGTACAGGATGTTCTTGATATATCGTAGGATCTAGATCAGCTATTGAACAATATAACAAATTGGTAATACATTTAACTTAAAAATTTATTTGCAAAATTTATTATTTGTATATATTTTACAAAATATTCTATTGTGTGTGCTTGCTTAATAGCGAAATGAACTTCAAAAGTAGCCTAATATGTTTCATTGCTTTGAGCACATGCATATGAAGAAGAATGGTATATTCATTGATGAGAGGTCAAAGAAAATTGCTATAAGTGTAACGTAACTATCATATATTGTTAAATAGATAAACACGACATAATGCTGCAACGCAAGAAGCTGGAGGGTCAACTGAGCCACCAATTATAAACACATCACAACTATATGTGGATGTTGCTAGTGGGGTAAAGAAACAACGTATTTATCACCTAGGAACTAAGACATCCTCATTTATCAACGATAATAGCTATAGCTCATCTTTTACTTCACAACTTCATCAAGGTGGAATGAAGAATAAGGTTACCCAGTAGTTAGAGACCATGCGAGCTGAGATGCAATCTCAAATGGGATGCAGGCTCAACTACAAGCTGAAAGAGCTCAAATGCAAGCTCAGGTTACAAGTTTGATGAATGAGTTGCGTCGCAGCGACATTTTACCCACTTCTATGCCACGACCTCCAACTACTCAAGCTAAACATTCTGCTAATTCAAATGTTGAAAACCTAGGTGACGATTAGATTATGTGTATTAATATATTTGGTACCGTTTCTAATGTTGTAACACTTTACAATGTTATACTTTTATTATAAATTAATTACTGAAATGATCCCTTGACTATAGCAAAATTACTAATTTGATCCTTGATTATTTGTTTTTGCCTAATTAAGTCCTCAACTTTAAAAATTCTTAACCAATTTTGTCCTCCGTTTGTTTAGTTGTTAGACATTAGTTTACTCGAGACCAAATTGATAATTTAATTTGCTATAGTCAAGAGACCATTTTGGTCAACACATGCACCATTTCCACTCTTATTAAACTGAAGAGTTAATTACCGAAATGGTCCCTTAACAAAAGAGTTAATTACATATAGGATCAGATGAGAACAGAGTACTCCGTAAAAAGTGAGGACTAATCACAATCATATCATCCATCAAGGTTCATAATTGGTAAAAAAAATTTAGTAAAAAATAAAATACGGGTCAATATTTATAATAAGAAATTAACTCACATTTTGTTCTCTTTATTTTCTAACAAATCTCAACCGTTAATCTATCTAAATGGATGGATCATATTAGTCTTCACTTTTTACATGGAAGTATGTTCTCACTTGAACCCTATATATAGGAGTTGGTTCAAATGAGAACAACCCTTCATTGTAAAAAGTTAGGACGGATCTGAATCGTTCATTAGGATTCAGTGGAAAGTTTTCATTAAAAAAAAAAAAAATGATGTCAATTGTATAATTATTGCAAACTTTCAAATTTATAATATTTATAAAAGTAACTCGCATTTTCCCTCTTACATTTTAACAACTCTCAATTTTTTTTTTTTTTTTTGAGTACTACTGACTTGTTACTGATGGGGTGAGAACCCCGGCCCAAGAAAAGAGGCCCAGAAAGAGTGCATGGGCCGAGTCCAAGACTCGACCCAGGTCCAAAGAGGGAGGCCCAGTTCGGAGCCCGGAAGGACGGCCCAATGCCAAACGGGGACGAGGAGTCGGCCCAGGCCCGGCCCAGGAGAGGACTCGGTCGGAGAGCCGTTGAGGGAGCCTTTAAAGCAGGGAGCCGTTGAGGCATTAAAGGTCGGACTCGGTCCGCCAGTTACTAGCCAGAGAGAGCCGTTGGCAGAGTCCGTAACGTCGCCCAACGGCTCGGCACATTGAATGTAATCTTTAAGTCGGCCATCATGAGCCTTTAAGTCAGTAGAGGAGGAGCCACTATAAAAAGGGCTCCTCCACCCTTGTATGAGGCAGATTCGAGAACCCGGAGAGGGAAATAGAAAGCACTATTGAGCATCATACTTCACTAAAAATCTAGACTTTTTGTGAAAGGTGTATCCTCCAGCTTAAGGTTGTGTTGGACCTCCTTGGGCCCGAAAACCCAAAAACCATCACTGGCGCCGTCCGTGGGGATCGAAACGAAGAGTCGCGTGTCCTCTTGAGTAAGGAGAGTCCGAGAAACAATAGTTGAATCAGGCAAACTCCAGACATGGCTGGAAGCGGGGAAAAGTCGAGCCGTCAAGACAACGGACGAGAGGCCGACTTGAGAAACCAGCTGAATAGAAGAAATGCCCGAAGCCATGAAAACGAGACGACACCGCCGCCGACGCCGCTGAGAAACCCGCAATTACCTCAAGTGTTGCTCACCCCGGAGCAGTTGCGTGCAATCGGACGCGCCTGCGCGGAAGCGAACCTAGGAGTGAGAGAACAGTCCATCACTCGCCAACTGCAACGCGAGTTGCAACCGCCTCAGAGGCCAGACAATCGGCAATTGAGCCGACGGGCTGAAAGCCAACCGGTGCAATCCGTTCATTCCCGGCTAGGTCCCAGCGTCGGACGTCGGTCGGCAAGAGAGCGATTAGGCCGGAAGGAGCCCAGTCGTGCCCCGTTAGTCGCCCGCGACCGACAAGCTGCACGAGAGAAGAGCCGAACCAAAAGAGCCAGGACTGAGACTCGTCGTGTGGAGCAACCTCCTCGCAACCCCGTCCAACCGGCTGAATCTGAAGTCGGCGAAAGCACGGAATCCACGGGAAATCGCACTCGGGAGAGGATCGAAGTGGCCAACCTAGTATAGGAGGTACGAAGTCTGAAAGAGCGGATGGAGGGAAAAACCAAATCCCCAGGACGTACGTTGCTGACCGCCTTACCCTTCTCAGACGAGGTTATGGCCTTTAAGATACCGAGCGACTTTAAGTTCCCGGAGCAAGCCACATTCGACGGATCAGGCAACCCCCGAGAACATCTATTGAGTTACCAAGCTAAGATGCAAGTCCTGGGAGTGCGGGATCCGGTCATGTGCCGTGCCTTCTTACCTACGCTGAAGGGGCCCGCCCAAAGATGGCTTGTAAGTCAGCCCCCAGGGTCGATTCACAGCTTTGAAGAACTGGCAGACCGCTTCATGAGCCACTATGCCGCTAACATCAAGCCACAGAAGGATCTGACGCACTTAGGCGACATCCATCAGGATGAAGGCGAGTCCTTGAAAGCCTATCTTGCTCGCTGGCAGAAGGAGATCCAGTCGATAGAAGAGGTGGAGGACCAAACAGCGCTCACCTTCTTCATTGAATCTTTGCGATCCGGACAGCTGTATCGAGACCTAAGGGACAACCGCCCGGCGACATACGCGGAGGCTGTCCAGATGGTCAACACAGAGCAGGCCATGAAGCATAAACGGCAGCGCGAGGTCGGTGGGTCCGCCAGCGGAAAAAGGACGCGGGTGGAAACGAGAGAAAGGCGTTCGGATGCCGCCCGGCGGCCCGAGGTCAGGCGACCGTATGACCGACCCGTCGTTCACACCTATTGACCGGTTCCAGAGCGACCAGTCCACGAAGTACAGGCGGTCGCCCCGCCTCCGCCTCCGCCGATGGACGACCGTGCAGCGGACGAGGATACGGGTAAGACTTCTAAATATTGTCGCTATCACAAATCTTATACTCACAGCACGGAAGAATGCTACTATCTAAAGAAGATTATGGAGGGGATCATCCAGCAAGGGACACCGCCCCCTAGCCAATGGAAGCGGAGGTCGACCAGTCGAGGAGGTGAGGGACCCGTCGCCGACTCAGAAAACAGCCGAGGCAAGCAGCCGGCTTCCGAAGAGGACGAAGCCCAATGGCGCCAGAAGCCGGTCATTAACATGATAGTCGGCGGGCCAGAAGGCGGCGATTCCGCGAACACCCGAAAAGCCTGGGCTCGGCAGCTATATGTCGGAACAGTCTATGGTCGAGAAGAGAGCTCTAAAAAGATATGCCGGGAGCCCATCGTGTTCACCGATAAGGACCTGCCAGCCGGGGAAACCCCGCATCGAGACGCGTTGGTCATCGCCATGGACATCAACGGTGTGGTTGTTCGCCGAATCCTGGTCGACACCGGGAGCAGCGTCAACGTACTGAACCTGGAGACCTTTACCAAGATAGGGCTGACCCGAGAACAGCTCAGGCCTGTGAACACCCCTCTCGCCGGTTTCACCGGGGACTCGGTGGAGGCGGAAGGGTCCATCACTCTTCCTGTGGAAATCGGCAACTATCTGGACGTACAACGGTTGAGCATGAAGTTTATCGTGGTCGATCTAGCCTGCTCACACAACGCCATACTCGACCGCCCGGGTTTGGAAGACCTCGGGGCCCTGATCTCAATTGAACATTTATGCTTGAAGTTTCGCACGCCAAACGGAATAGGAACGGTGCGTTGTGACCGCAAGGTGGTCGCCCGCGACTGCTATCTGCAAGCATGTAGAGGAATGGGCAAGCGTGGGATGCAGGTCCACGAGATCACCGAGAGGCCCCCTAAGAAAACAGTGATACCTCGCCCAGAGCCAGCCGTCGAGCTAGAGGAAATTGAGATCGACCCAGCACAGCCGAGCAGGCGAGTGAGAATCGGAGTCGGCCTTTCGGAGAAGTTAAAGGGGGAAATCACGAGAGTACTCCAGGACCACCGGCTGGTTTTCGCCTGGGGCCCAGAAGATATGCCCGGCGTAGATCGATCGATCATATCGCATCGACTCGCCGTAGACCCGGAGCACCGGCCGGTCGTGCAAAAGAAACGATACTTGGCCAACGACCGGAGGGAGTTTGTGAAGAAAGAAGTCAGCACGCTGTTAACAGCCGGGCACGTCCGTGAGGTCAAGTACCCGGAATGGTTGGCTAACGTGGTCCTTGTGCCCAAGCCCTCGACGTGGCGAATGTGTGTAGACTACACGGATCTCAACAAAGCATGCCCAAAAGATCCGTTTCCTCTGCCCCGAATCGACCAGTTAGTCGACGAGACGGCCGGGTCGGCGCTGCTCAGTTTTATGGACGCCTTCAGGGGGTACCATCAAATATTCATGCACCCGGCGGACGAGGAGAAGACCGCTTTCCTAACTCCGGATGGAGTTTATTGCTATCGAGTCATGCCATTCGGACTCAAAAATGTCGGGGCTACACACACCCGAATGGTCGCCCGGTTGTTCCACCACCTGCTAGGAAAATCGATGGCCGTATACGTCGACGACATGCTCGTCAAGAGTCGAGAAGAGGACAAGCACGCGGAAGATTTAGCCGACTGCTTTAACGTAATGATAAAGCACAACCTCCGATTGAACCCCAAAAAGTGTGCGTTCGCCGTCCAGGGCGGTAAGTTTTTGGGCTACATGGTCACCAAGCGAGGCATTGAGCCTAACCTAGAGAAAGTACAAGCCATCCTCGAAATGCAGCCTCCTACTACTATCAAGGACCTACAACGCCTGACCGGACGACTGGCTGCTCTCAGCCGTTTTCTGAGCAAATCGGCGGATAAGACTGTGCCTTTCTTCGAAGCCATGAAGAAGAAAGAGGGATTCGCTTGGACTGTCGAATGCCAACAGTCGTTCGAGGAATTAAAACGATATCTGTCGACTCCCCCAGTACTGTCTACTCCCCAGGAGGGCGAGCCCTTACTGTTGTACCTCGCCGCCTCGGCCAAAGCGGTAAGTTCGGTGTTGGTTCGAGAGGAGGACCGAGTCCAGCACCCGGTTTACTATGTAAGCCGCTCACTGAAAGCTGCCGAGACACGGTACACCGCCCTGGAAAAGATCGTGTATGCCTTGGTGGTCACCGTGCGCAAGCTGGCGCCTTACTTCCAAGCCCATACCGTCCGGGTCCTGACGGATCAGCCACTTGGGAGCGTGCTACAGAACCCCTTGTCCTCCGGCCGGCTGGTAAAGTGGGCCGTCGAGTTGACTCAATACTGGATCGAGTACCAACCCAGGCCCTCCATCAAAGGCCAAGTTTTGGCCGACTTTCTGGTCGAGTGTACCGCAAGTGAGGAGGAGAAGGAACACGCCTCGGAGAGCCATCCGGGCGAATGGTGGGAGATGCATGCGGATGGAGCATCAAGTCGACAGCACTGCGGAGGTGGTGTTGTGCTCATCACTCCGGAGGGGTTTCGGCTGTATTACTCCTTAAAGTACATGTTCTCTGCATCGAATAACGAGGCCGAGTACGAAGCAGTGTTGAACGACCTCCGACTCGCCAAGGATCTAGGAGTCGAATAGCTACGAGTCAAAACCGACTCTCGGCTAGTAGTCGGGCAGATCTCGGGCACGTGCGAAGCTAAGAACGCGAGGATGGCATTGTACAAAGAATGTGCCATTAAGATGTTGAAGGGGTTCGAAGCTTATGAAATAGAATACATATCCCGGGCGGACAATGTAGAGGCCGACATCTTGTCTAAAATCGCCCTGGAAGGGGTGCCTGACCGCTTAATAAAGATTTGCCAGAAGGAGGAGCTAAGTCGGCCGAGTGTTGAAGAGGCGCCGCTAGGTGTCCAGCAAGTAAACACCGAAGGATGGGATCGAGAGGAAAATCCGGAGATGTTCTGGATAGATGACATCCGGCGATTCAAGGAAACGGGCGAGTTGCCAACTGACCCGGCAGTCGCAGCGAGGATTCGGCGGAAAGCCCCCTCCTTCCGGATCGTTGGCGGAGACCTGTATAAACAGTCGTTCGGAGGACCCCTGTTGAAATGCCTACTTAAGCCTGAGGCCGAGAAGGTAATGGACGAAGCTCACAGAGGCATTTGCGCTGCGCACCAGGGTGCTCACACGCGCGCCCGAAAATTGGTCGTTCAAGGGTATTACTGGCCGACCATGATGCGAGATTGTGTTGAACGGATGTCCAAATGTGGCGTTTGTCAGGCATTCGCTAGGAAAGACACTCGGCCAGCCACCTTCTATACACCGGTCACCACCGCCATTCCCTTCGCCAAATGGGAATAGACCTGTTTGGACCATTACCCGTCGCCCCGGGAGGATTGAAGTTTTGCGTCGTGGCCATCGATTTACTTCACCAAGTGGGTCGAGGCGGAACCCTTGGCTACCATCACCGAGTACCAGTGTCGACGTTTTCTGTGGAAAAAGGTGATTTGTCGCTTCCGTTTGCCCAAGCACATCGTCAGCGATAATGGGCGACAGTTTGATTGCCAGGCATTCGCCGAATTCTGCCGCCGATACGGCATTAAGCATACCAAGGTGTCGGTGGCCTACCCCCAAGCAAATGGGCAGGTTGAGAATGTGAACCGAACTTTGGTCGATGGGATCCACGAAGAAACTCGAAGACGTCCGAGGACACTGGGCGGACGAGCTTGATCGAGTCCTATGGGCCTATCGCACTACCCAGCGGCGAGCGACGGGAGAGAGTCCGTTCTCGCTCGCATACGGCTTTGAGGCCAAGGTTCCTGTCGAAGTGGTCGAACCCACCCACCGGGTTCGCACCTACTCGGACGCAACAAATGAGGAGAGCCTGCAGATTGAGAAAAATTTTCTAGAAGAAAGAAGAGAAGCCGCGAGTGCGCGAATGGCTGAGTACCAGCAGGCAGTGAAAAGATACCGCGACCGTAGAACTCGCCCGCGAACATTCCAGGTTGGCGACCTAGTGCTACGGGATCGACAAGCCAGCCAGCCTACCGAAGGAGGCAAGCTCGCGGTCAAGTGGGAAGGGCCGTACCGCATCGCGGCTGTAGTTCAAGCCGGAACTTACAAATTAGAGACCATGGAAGGCAAGCTTATAGATCGTATATGGAATGCTACGCATTTGAAAAGGTTTTACCAGTAGCCAATGATAGGTCATGTATGAGATCAAGGATTCCAAGAAATCTGAATAAAGTGCGTGGATTGCAGCCAATCGCCCCGGGAATCGGCGAGAGAAAGATAGGAAACAAGGGCCCAGACCCTTAGACGTTTCCGTGAAAAAGCCAAAAGGAGTCGCCTCGACTGAGGGACTCGGCAAGTATATATAGAAACAACGGGGCACCGACCCTAAACCGTTTCTGAGAACAGGAAAAGCCTAAAGGAGTCGTCTCGACTGAGGAACTCGGCGAGAGAAAGATAGGAAACAAGGGCCCAGACCCTTAGACGTTTCCGTGAAAAAGCCAAAAGGAGTCGCCTCGACTGAGGGACTCGGCAAGTATATATAGAAACAACGGGGCACTGACCCTAAACCGTTTCTGAGAACAGAAAAAGCCTAAAGGAGTCGCCTCGACTGAGGGACTCGGGGAGAGAAAGATAGGAAACAAGGGCCCAGACCCTTAGACGTTTCCGTGAAAAAGCCAAAAGGAGTCGCCTCGACTGAGGGACTAGGCAAGTATATATATAGAAACAACGGGGCACTGACCCTAAACCGTTTCTGAGAACAGAAAAAGCCTAAAGGAGTCGCCTCGACTGAGGGACTCGGCGAGAGAAAGATAGGAAACAAGGGCCCAGACCCTTAGACGTTTCCGTGAAAAAGCCAAAAGGAGTCGCCTCGACTGAGGGACTCGGCAAGTATATATAGAAACAACGGGGCACTGACCCTAAACCGTTTCTGAGAACAGAAAAAGCCTAAAGGGTCGCCTCGACTGAGGGACTCGGCAAATATATATGGAAACGACGGGGCACTGACCCTAAACCGTTTCCGAGAACGGAGAAAGCTTAAAGGGTCGCCTCGACTGAGGGACTCGGTAAAAGGAAGCTAGGAAACGAGGGCCTCGACCCCCGATCCTTAGATGCTTCCGAGAGAAAAGCGTAAGGGAGTCGCCTCAACTGAGTAAGATTCAAAACCTTAGAAGAATGCCAATATTAAAAGAACCCCAAAAACAAACTTCGTGAAAAGAGAAGGGAAAGCTGTTTTTTATTAAAATACGGCCGATAAGGAGGCCAGCCCTTACAAAAGAGGGTCTATTCTAAAAAAGACCCTAGGCTACAGGGGGAGGGGTATCGACGGCGACCCCTTCAACTTGCGCCCCCGCCGATGGTCCAGCAAGGGGAACAGAGGAAGGGTCCTCCGCCTAAGGAAAGGACTCGGCGAGCTCTGGAGGCGTCGCCGCAGAAAGAGTCGCCGGGTCAGTAAGCGCGGCCGACCCCTTAGCGTCCAGCACCGGCTTGAGGCCCCAGCTCTCGGGAGTGAACGAAGAGTCGCGGGCCAACAAGGTGGCGTGAATCTCCATCTGCGCCTCGCGAAAGCCGAGGCGGTAATCTCGCTCGCCCAGGTCGAGGAGGAAATCATCGCCCTCTGGGGTCGCCAGCCACTCCTTGGCCACCTCTCTCCTCCGAGCTGCCACCGCCGCCTGCACATCCGCCTCGAAGGCCGCCGACTTCTTATAATCTGCGACAGAAGTCGCGGCGATCGTGGCCACTTTGCCCCTCTCCTCCTCCCATTGACGGGTGACCCTCAGCAGCTCGGCGTTGTGCACCTCCACCATCTTGAGTTGCTTCGCCTGCTCTTCCAGGAGAGCTTCCTCTGTCTGGCGCTGTTTGGCGGTCATGGCCCGCATATCATTCCTAAAGCCCTGGAACCGATTGCCCAGTTCCATCTGGAGGGTGAGGTCCTGCACGCCGAACCGTCAGTCGAACGGAAAAGGAAAAAGAAAAGTAAACAGAGGGGAAGGCCGAATGGGTAACACTTACGCGATACGACTGCCGAAGCAAGGCCTCGATGATGAACCCGTCGCCAAGAGCACGGGTCGACTCCACATCCTTTGGCAAAAGGACATCCTTGCACCACTTGCGAACGGAGGTGTTGCCCATCCAGATTTGGGCATCCTTGTCCACCTCGTGGCACAGCCTGATCCTCTTTGGAGACGGCCCCTCCGTATGCTCAGCAGGCCGCTTAGAACTCGGACTCTCAGTAGAGGGAGGAGGCGGCTGCCGACTGGGCGATACCACGGGCGAAGGCGTGAGGTCGACCACGTTGTGGGAAGGTGGAGGAGTCGGTCGAACCACCGGCGACGGCTGAGAAGAGGACGCAGTGGCAGCACCGGTAGAGCGTTGCGTCAAGCGACGCCTCATCTTTTCCGCTCTATTTGCCATCTCAGGAGTCGGTGCGATTGCTTCGCCGGAGCTGGAAGAGTCGGAATCGTACGGACCTGTAAAAGAAATTCACTCACTTGTGAGTGTTCCCGTAGGAAATAAGAAGCAAGTCGAGAAAGAGATGAAAAAGACGCTACCTACGGTGGCGGCGCCCTCCAGCAGAAGGCCATGCTTGGCCATGGCCCGGACTCGGGACCAGTACTTGACGGAGTACGGCCCGAAGCCCTTCAAGAAGTCGCCGCCCATGACAGCATCCTCCGTAAAGACGGCGCGCCGAGAGCAGGGCTTGAAGAGAGTCGCCGGCCAGAGGGTCGGAAAGGTGAAGGAAGAGGAGCGAGGTCGGACGAAGAAATAAAGGGGCTTCCACTCTTTTATCGAGTCGGACAACCCCTCGAAAAGTTGTCGCCCCGGACGGGCGGCGACTTGGATGAAGCTGGGTGAGTGAGAGCCGACCTTGTTCACGGTAAAGAGGTACCAGAATAGGTCCAAATCTGGCTCGCACTGCCACCAATGGCAGAGATTGATGAAGATGGTCAGGAGTCGATGAGAGTTAGGCACTAACTGGCCCGGGACCAAGTTATAATGCCGAAAGAGAAGCGAAAGAAATGGGTGTGGGGGCACTCGGAAGCCGAATGCAACCGAGTGCAAATGGATACCCACAAAACCCTCCGGTGGGTTGTGGATAGGCCGGCTCTCCGCCGCAACGACCATGGCCGAAGGGCCAAGCAGAAAGCGGGCCATATCCAGGTCCGCCGCTGTGGCCGACGACGGAAGACCGGACGGCCGGACAACCGAGTCAAACTTGCCTCGCGACCGTACAACGCCGCCCGGCAAAGCCGCCACCGTAGTTAACGGGGCTGGGCTCATCGGAGTAGCCGCCCCAGAAGAAGAAGGGGCTAAGAAAGAAGAAGAAGACACCGCCTGGAAGCCCGCCGGCATTTCCAGGCGGCGGGCGACGGAGGAAGAAGAAGAGGATGATGGAGAGGTCCCCGCCGGATTGTCAAAAGACGGCCGACGGGAGGAAGAAGAAGAATGAGAAGAGGAAGGCATTACTTACAGATTGGAGTTGAGGCTGAGAAGACGATGAAAGAGCAGAAGCTTGGTGGGAGAATTGAAGAAGAAGAATGGAAGGAAAAGGCCTTTTAAAGGGAGAAGGAAGTCCAAGAGGCTGCCACGCGGCACCTCCGTAGTGGAGGAATCGGAGGCGACAAGACGTCGAAGGGACGCCGCATTTAATGCCTCGATGGGCGGAATGACGATTCAGGCCTAGGGCTAGCCTGCAAGCGGCGCGTCTACCCTAGGCCAAGGCTGAGTGACGATGACCCGGCCTGCCAGGCCAAAGGCCCATCAAGGCAAAAGCTATGGGGGCCCATCCAGATCACGCTGGAAGTTTCTAGAAGTGACCCGGCTGGATCCGGCAAAATAGAGAAGCCCGGACGAGCTTCAGGTTGCAAGGTCGGCCGACAAATTTGCCGAGTCCTTCACCCACAGGGCTTAGTCGGACAGAGTCTACAAGTCGGTCATGACGACCAAGAGTCGGCCAAAGGAACACGCAAAAACTAAGAACCGAAAAGTAAGAACGAGATTTTATTCCATAAAGACAGGGGTACAAGGCCGAGGACTCGGCCACAAGCATTACATAGAAAAGACGGGCCTAGGGCTTAACTTCCTCCTCCTCCGCGTGACGCACCGGCTGCGGACCCTCCAAGTAGTAGTGGGGGCGGAAAGGCAACAGATTCGGCTCAGGCTCGGGCTCGGGCAGTTCATCCAGATACACAGCAGGCTTCCCATCTACGACCATCCGCAGGGGCCTCTCCAGAGCACTCGGTGACATGGCCACGCCAAAAAGCGGAGGAGCCTCCCAGTCTAGGTCCCCCTCTGGCTCTGGATCTTCTACCATGGGCACCATCTCGTCCTCCTCCGGTTCCACGACCATCGGATCAAGCATGTCAGGAGGCACCACGATGGGATCAGAAGCGGAGTCGCCCACCAGGTACCCTCCGCTAGCCGCCCTCTTCCGCCGGAGCTCCTCCTGCCGGGCATGCTCCTTATTACAGATGGACCAACGACGATCACCGTCCCTGAAACTCATAGCTTGAGGTTTTGAGATGTAAAATGGTGAGAAAGCACAGAGCTACCAAAAGCCCTTATATAGAGCCTCGAGAGAGCGACGACCGAGGCGCAAATCACGGAGGGAATCGTAGCTGACATAACTGAGCCGGATTGGATGGGCAGCGTGAATCTCTGTCAGAGATTAATCCCATCCAATTAGCTCGGGAAGGGTGAGATTCGCACGCTAAACTGAAAAAAGCCTGGCTCGCCCTGGGAAGCGAGATTTTACAGGTGTCAAGCGGAGGGAGGACTCGACATCGCAGCCGACTCCTCGACAATTGAGACGGACGAGTGCACTAAATATACTGAAAAAGATGAAAACTGAAGGCCGAAAATATTTTATTATAAAATAAAGAAGGTGCAGGTTACAAGGAGCTTATTACAGAGTAAGCAAGTGCTCCTGACAGAACTACCCCTCTAGAGAATCCGGCCGACCACAGTTCACAAAGATCACTCACTCGGCGAGGAGGAGTCGCTTCCAAAGAACCCTCCCGATGGTCCAGGAGAGGGTGGGCAAAGCGAGTCCCAGAACGCCGGCATGAGTGGTGGCACAACTAGCTCTTCGTCGTCCGGGTACATCTCCTGATAACGAGCAAAGTCTTCCTCGTTCATTAGCCCTGTAACCGGACCGTCCAAATCATCCAGAGGAATAGAAAAGGTCATACGGAAGGTCAGCTGCTCTGGGACAGGCACGTCAACAACGGTCCCGCCTGGGGAAGTTACTCGAGCAGACCCCGGAGGAGAAGAAGGGCGAGAAGTCGGAGCGACTTCACGACGAGCAGGAGTCTGCGGATGAAGAGCCATGGAGGTAGCGCCAACAGGTGATCTCTGTGGAGTCGGACGGGGAGCCTTCCTTTTAGGCTCCCTCTTAGGCCGAGTCTGTTTCGAAGGCAAGGGGCGCCGGGGCGACCCAAAGTCAATCCGCTTCTCTTTCAGTGGTGAGCGACCCATGAGGAATTAGTAAGTTAAGAGAAGAACGGCCAAGGTCATTTATAGGTGCCAGGCCAGGCCGAGGAAATCAGAACGGTCCCGCGAGATCCGGGAGATAGCGAATAATCTGGGCCAATCCCGGGTCATTCAAGGCACGGATTCGGTAAGAAGGAGGCGGTTACTACTTTTCCAAACCCAGGTTGGCGGACTGGGTATGGAAAAGTGAGGGACTAGTTGATGGGGTAAGAACCCCGGCCCAAGAAAAGAGGCCCAGAAAGAGTGCATGGGCCGAGTCCTGGACTCGGCCCAGGTCCAAAGAGGGAGGCCCAGTTCAGAGCCCGGAAGGACGGCCCAATGCCAAACAGAGACGAGGAGTCGGCCCAGGCCCGGCCCAGGAGAGGACTCGGTCCAGAGAGCCGTTGAGGGAGCCTTCAAAGCAGTTAAGACAAGGAGCCGTTGAGGCATTAAAAGCCGGACTCGGTCCGCCAGTTACTAGCCAAAGAGAGCCGTTGGCAGAGTCCGTAACGTCGCCCAACGGCTCGGCACATTGAATGTAATCTTTAAGTCGGCCATCATGAGCCTTTAAGTCAGTAGAGGAGGAGCCACTATAAAAAGGGCTCCTCCACCCTTGTAAGAGGCAGATTGAGAAAACCCGGAGAGGGAATAGAGAGCACTATTGAGCATCATACTTCACTAAAATCTAGACTTTTTGTGAAAGGTGTATCCTCCAGCTTAAGGTTGTGTTGGACCTCCTTGGGCCCGAAAACCCAAAAACCATCATATACTAATATTGATAAATAATCAATATTTATCAAAATTTAAGTGTCTACATATGTAATTATTTTGTTCCCCGATCATACTAGTTACGCATTTTGTAGGGGTGTTTTGCTGGCATAATTGTGTACTGGTGTGATGGGTAGTTCGTTTAGGTGTTTGTTAAGGCCCTTTTTTATGTTCTCTGTTCAAGCTATTTCGATGGTGTATACTGTAATACAATTGCTGTCAATTCTATGTGTTAGTATGAGGGGTTTTTATGGTTTCACGCACAAACGCCTTTATTCATACGCATACACTTTATTTTTATATACATTCTTACTGCATTCTCTAGGGGGTTGCTGAATTACCTTTATTCAGTTTGGGATTGACGCAAGACCTGCCTACTCAATGTTGGGATGTGGTGGATGCAATTGTCCGTAATTATGATGGAGCCCCACCCACTATTGCATCTCGGGATTGTCGTTCTGCCCCTGCTGATGCAGTAAGTATTGTTCTGTAACGTAGATGAATCTTGGTTCATTATACCTTGTCGGTCATATTGTTACGTATACAACTCGTTGCTATTTTTTATTCATCCCTAATTTGCATTCTAATTTTTCCATCTTCCCGAGTTTTCTAGGTGCGTTCAACCAAACACCATCTCTCGTGTGCTCCCAAAGCTTCCTCGGCTGGGAAGGTCAATCACAGACTATTGGGTTTGAAACGTCCACGTGTGGTTGAAAGTAATGCGGGTCACGATGTATTTTCTACTCCCGAGGAGGTATTCATCTGTGACTTATTCACTTTTCACTTCTTCCAGTAAACTTCTTAAATCATATTTTGTATTTTTTCTTTTGTTCATTTTTGTAGCAAGTTGTTCCATTTGATCCACCTTTGGGCACTACTATTGGTCCACCAAACTGTCCGGCACCTTCTAAGTATTCACGTCCTAGGCCGATTAATGTCGGTGCATTGCGCACCATGGACTTGAATTCGTATGCACCCGTCACGCGTGCACGTGCAGTCAACAACCAGCCTTTGCGTAATTCGGAGTCACATGCAGCTTATAAATGGATTGCTAGTTCACTAAATGCTGACATGTACATTTAAGCGTTCTAATGAATTCCGTACATGGTTTTACGCATATCTGTATGCATATTTAATGGTGTTTTAATTTCAGGACTGTCGAATTATTCAATTTTTGCGGTCGATCCGCTCGTACGGAGGATCTTGTTTCACTGTTGGAAGGACATTCAGTTCTGGTGGGTGTTTTGAATGTTTGGGCATGCATTTTAAATTTTCGAGAAAGGTCTAAGCCGGTTGACGCTCCAAAACGGTTATTTGCATCACCCACAACCACGGTTCGTTGCTAGTCTCTTTGCAACCACAGGTTGGCACTGTAGTTAATTATTTCTTGTGCTTCCGAATTCATGTGTCTTACTCTGTGTGTGTAGTTGTATTCGGCTGTTCAAATTTCATCCTCTTGGTCGCAACGGTTGGGTTGGTTCAAGTCTGGGTTAGAGGCTGATTTGCAGGTATCGCCGTATAACTCGTGGGATGAAATTGACATGGTAAGTTTCTCTACTATACATAGTTTTTTCATTCACTCCTTCATGGGTGTACAAATTTTTTTTCGTTCACTCCTTCATGGGATTTAATTCTGCATATGTGTTGTTATTCTTCATATTTTTACACATGGCTTTCTAGAGTTTCTATTCCCAATTCTCGAGCATGGTCATTACTATGTGATATCGTTTGATCTACGCCGTTTGAGATTTGGTATTATAGATAACTCAGCCGTGGACGGGGCATCTTTGAAAAAATATGGGCCGACCCCTGAGGTGTTGGTATGTATATGGTCCAGTTGTACTATTTCGTAGTGGATTTTAATGTTATGGATTTAATAGTTACTTTCTGCCTTTTTTTTTTTTGACTTTTGGTTCTGTTTCTACAATTGGTGTAGAAGGACTTGTTATCTGTCCTTTTTGAGGATGCTGGGGCTCAACACCTCTATGTTAAGGCGTTGCACTTGATTCCTAGGAGACTCCGTATGTCATGGCGCGACACAAAAGATAAGTACGATTGTGGGGTGTTTGCTATGCGTCACTTAGAGACATATGTAGGCCAGTCGATGGCTTCATGGGATTGTAGATTAATTAGGGGGGATGCCCTGCTTAAATTACGTATGCGCTATGTTCATGAGATTCTTTTGTTTCCTAGCAACGTACATCGAGATTTGGTTGTCTCCAGTGTCGGGCGTTTTCGTTGAAGTTGTGGACGTGTTCTATCATGCTTTTTGTAGCGGCATGTTTTGATTTTTGAAGACATTTGACTCTTTGGATAGTTACCCGCGTGGATTATTTGTTTCGTTTTGAATGATATTTAGTTTGGTACATTATATAACGGTTTTAAGATTTTATATTCTATGAATAAAATGTTTTGAGTCCATATTACTGTCAGCGAATAATCTTTTTCAGTCCGTAGTACTTTTTTTTTTTTTTTACGGCCGTTATTGTTTTTTACGCACAATCCATCGCACCCTCACTCACAGACCTATGCTTTTGCACGCACAGAGCTGTGTTATTTTACGCACAAGCCATGTATCGTGCCCGCACAGACCTGTCCTAGCATGCACAGACCTTTGTCTTTACACGCACAGACCTATGTCTTTGCACGCACAGACCTATGTTATTTTACGCACAAGCCATGTATCGTGTTCGCACAGACCTGTCATTTGCATGCACAGACCTATGTCTTTGCACGCACAGAGTTGCGTTTTTTATGCACAAGCCATGTATCGTGTACGCACAGACCTGTCATTGCATGCGCAGAACTCCATCGTTTTTGTGATTTTGGTATGCATCTACTCATACCATTTTGTGCGGTTAGGAATACTGGAATCCGCAATTTGTCCTTGTTTTCGGCATACGGTATTTCCAATGATACTTGTTTTATTTCCAATGTTTTCATTAATATTTTGTTTTTACCTTTTTTTAATATTTTTACCAATCTACTAATATTATTTCTCACCCAGCTGCTCCCATATATGCATAGATCCCCGATCGCTACTAGTATGGTCCGCTATACTAAGAATTACTATATGCAATATAATAACACCCTTGAGCAATTTCTATGCTCAAACACCACCACAAATAAAATGGTTCAACACATTCTAGCCAGCTATTTCAACTTTAATAAAAATACCATTTCAAAATTAAATGTTATGTAGCACTGTCAAATATATCAAAACTAACAGAAATACCATCCGTATGTTACGTATCTAGTAATGTTATGTATCTAGTACATCGGCTTTACTTCTGTGGGCAGCTTCAGCTATTATGGCCAGCTGCCAACCCGCATGTCTTGCAAGTACGCTTCTTTTTTAATTGCTCAATAATTGCCACCTCCTTGGCTGATTTCATTCACTTGCCAGAACCTTTGGTCTTCGCAACTTCGGGGGGGGGGGGGTGCACTTTAATCGTGTCTGGCTCTGGAACTCCACAATATGCTTCCATAACTGCCCGTTTCGCGTTCCCTTTTGCCCTATTCACTTCTTTTTCGCACAGTGTTGCTTCCAATTCTTCAATCACATTTGTAATCTGTTGCATTTTTTCACCATTACCTCTAGCCATGCCTAAACATTTGTAAATTGTGTTTATAACTTTCCCTTCCACGGTGGTATTATGTCCGTTGTTGTTCGCCCATATTTGTCTCCCTACGCCCGTACCTTTTTCTATATTTTCACCGCCTCTTTGGTCCATCTTGGAGTAATATGTTGTGAAGGTATGTGGTCGATCCGTTCATCTTTTAATACTACAAATACATGTCGACAGAGTAGCCCGATCCTTGTGTATGATCGACATGTGCAACTTGTATTTTTGCTCCCATCCTCAACTATGACGGTGTATCTTTTATTGGTCCCGTCTTCGACCACATATGTCTTCACCCCCTCAGCTTCGATGTACGATCTCACCCGGCATGTAGACCAACCTCACATATTTCTTTTTGTACATCAGAGAACACAGTCAATGTGTACACCGTTGCTGCTTCTCGCTCTATGCGCAGGAGGGTCTTGAGAGGTGGTGTTTGCCCGGTGCAAGCTGCGCTAAGTTCCAGATGCTTGTCGCGTTGTTTCCGAACTGCACTTTCAAAACGTTTGAAGAATTCAACAAGACATAAATGCTTATTAGTATTACTCTGAAAAATTCTGTTCTCAGCTTCTGAACGTGAAGTGGTACGCAATAGGCCCCCCATAAACACATCTTCAAAAAACGGAGGCACCCATGATGCACGCTCATCATACATACGTTTCAACCAACGATTCTCCAGTAGGCCATACTTCTGAATAACTTCATTCCATGCGCTCTCAAATCCTATGGTCGTTGATTCCTCGTTCCACACAACGGCATTCAACGCACGCCGAAACTCCTCGTTCTTCGCTAATGTATTACCAACTTTGTCACCCACCTTAGTCATAATATGCCACATACAGTAACGGTGACGAGTCCCCGGGAATTCCGTTTCAATCGCAACATTCATAGCTGGATCTTGATCAGTTATTACGATAGGTGGTGTACTTCCCATAGCATTCTTGAAGTTTCTAAGGATCCAACTATACGATTCCACGTCCTCTTTATCAATTAGTCCCGCAGCAAATGTCACGCATCTCTTATGGTTGTCTATACCTGTGAATGGGACAAACACGAGATTGTACCTGCGACCACAAACAAGCATCAATTAACCACCATGCAAGTGTCACAACACCACACACATTGTTACTTGCACATACTCCTCAAATTCCATGCTCATCTAACAATTAATTTTTTATATTTCAGTTTCTAAATGCACTTCCACTGCCACGTTATATACAATGTGTACAGTTACTACATAACATGCACCATACATAACATGCACCATTACGCACAGACACATACCAAAGTAATACTGATTAAGATGCACCATATGTTATCACCGCAAAACTTGTAGGTATTCACTTTTTTTTTTTTTATATTTTTGATTGACGTGTTTACAAAAGCCTAGTAGTCATATGTACCTGTTAGTTTTGTATGTTGCGTCGAATGACACCACATCTCCAAAAGCCCCATAGTGCAGTCTTGCCCGCCTATCCGCCCAAAACACCCGAGCTAATTGGTCTTTCTCGTTCACATCGTACTCAAAATACATATCTACGCAATCATTTTTCTTCTCTACGTATTGGGATATCACCATCTGTATATCTTTCTCTTTCATGTACGCCAAAAGCTCTCGCCTGTAATTCTTGAAGTCTTGTTGCGTAGCTCCAACATTCTCGGGCCCACCAACCATTTCGGCATATATATCAAAACTCTTGCTAGCCCCAACGTTTACCTTTCCGCAGTTTGTTATGAATTCCTGATGTCCGATGTCTATTTTCCTATTCACTTTCATGAATCTTTTGTATTTCTCCTCGCACAGGACGTGTGTGTGTCTGTCTACAAATGTCTTTACTACATACTTCCCCTCTTTATTCAACGTCAATACAAGTCTAGCAGGGCATCCTACTCTGTTCGTCGTCCTCCGGCGCTTCTGTTTTGTTGTTTCTTCCTCGATTGTCTCTTTATTTTTTGTCTCTTTAAACCCTTCCCGTGAACATACCACTTGTTTTTTCTTAATTTGGCCGAATCTGTTTCTTTTATCGGAACTGCGACGCACATCAAATCCAACTATGCCAGCGTACGTCGTATAGAACGTGATCCCATCTTCCATTGTGTCGAATTCCTGTCCTTCAAATGGGTTCAAGCTTGCGTCACATTCAGGTATCCAAGTGTGCGTACCACCAGGCGACACATCCATAACACAAGTGCCTCCATTATCCATTTCTTCATTGCTTACAGCAACACCCACTCCTGGGAAAACTGTTACATATATATGTATTTTCAGAGTTTAGTACATGATACATTTTAACCCACACACACTTGTAAATTATGTTGCCGTTCGCACACAAATAAACACCGCGTTTCATACCCATTTAAATGATAATTCCTGTTTTCGATTACTATATAATTTTCTGCACCCTTAACACATTTCTTCACGATCATACCATCTTATGTTCTGGTTATTCTTGTTTAGGTAGTTTTAACGAATTCAACCCACATAATCGTTCATTACGCACAGACCAGACCTCACACTTGCACAGACACCACTCCTTCCTACCAATTGCCACACGGTTAACATAAGCTGTTCTCACTCATTAGATTGTTACCACATGCAAACACCCATTAATCTTTTCAATATACCAACACATGTATACATGTTGTTGGAATTTTTTTTAAACCTTCTGCCAAATAATGTACACATGCGGTGTTCATATACGAAAAGAACTTATAAACCACTTCACCTTACATTGCCAACATTTTACGCGGATTACGCGGATATTTCCTTTCGCAATTACAATTATTCTTACTGTTGATATCGTAACATACAATACACGCAATCACCTCATCAACTACTCGCACACACCACACAAACCACAAACACCCTTGCGTTACAGGCAGGCTACCCCATGGCTTTGTTTACGATGTTGCACATGCCATAACGTGCGCAAGCACTACATTTTCAAACAACCAAATTTAAAAACAGGAAAAACGGCACACATACCGGATGTCGCACACGCCATGCACACGAGCCCAACCAGTCTTCTCCCCCGTTTAAGCTTTGAATGCAGAAGCCACCTATGTCTTTTCTACTCTCCAGTCAGACTCTACCGTGGAACATATAGGAATGTTTGGATTTAAAATGGTATGATTACTAATTACCAATCTTAAGCAGGTTATTCTTGTGTATAATAATATATTAATATTCTTCCCAAAATTAAATACAGCAACAATTTTACGTGAATATTCCTATGATCAATATTTGACCATAATTAGTTGCTCA
The DNA here is from genome assembly GCF_001879475.1 of Ipomoea nil. Classification (NCBI taxonomy): domain Eukaryota; kingdom Viridiplantae; phylum Streptophyta; class Magnoliopsida; order Solanales; family Convolvulaceae; genus Ipomoea; species Ipomoea nil. The sequence goes on from NW_017617833.1 coordinate 27,951, forward strand.
ATATCTTTTAATCTTAGCCATTAAATTTAAATGGGTAAATGGTGATGATGGGATCTCATTATCCCATTTTAATTAGGTACCTCATGGAACCAAAATATATAAGGCAACCGTAATTGCCTCCATTGTCGCCCGAGATGAGGGTGAGCCAGTCCGCTGCCCCCCTTTTGTCTGGTCTAGACGAAGGGAGAGCCTCTGTCCAATCTAGGTGAAGACAGAGGCAACCTTCCATCTTCTTTTAATTGGACGAAAATGGAGGCAGTCTTGGTTGCCTTTTCTTTCTTAGGCCGGTCAACCAATATGTATGCATACAGAGACTTTCGAAGGTTCACAATCGATGGAAAAGGTAAAGGGAGGTTGCCTCTATTTTTTTAAAAAATACCTTTTAATAATAATCATTGAATAATTAAAGAAAAAATTAATTTATATACCAAATGATATTATGACATCATTTTTTATCGAAAACTTAAAAACAATAAGTAAAAAAATGCTAATTGCACAATTTTATGTGTCTAATATCTCAATTGCACATTTTTTTTTGTTCAATTGTCTAATTGTATAAAATGTAAAAGTTTTATGGGCTATTTGACATTGTTTCCTATAATTGTATGCACAAAAATAAATGAAAGAAGAAAAATTGACACAAGATTTATTATGTACTACCGTTTGCATTATAATTTTAAGACTTGCATGTACTCAAACAATCGTTACATTGTGGAATTGGATCTACCATGAGTATTGTGGACACTAGACCAAATTATATATGTATAGTTAATATATTATATACTTTCAGTTAACATATTATGTACATTTAGTTATAACTGAACCATGATCCACACAATAATTTGCCAGAAACAACAAAGTGCAATAATAGTTTAAATGTTTTCCAAATCTCCAATACAACAGCCAATGAGAAACATGTCTCCCTGAATAACAAGCAGCACAAATAAAAAATTGAATTTAAAAAAACAACAGAATAAAACATAAGTTATCTACCTCACCAAACAAAGCACAAAGTGATGCGAAAACAAAGATTATTATTATTATTATTGGTTTAAATATGGATGTTGGAAAAGATAGTGCAGCATTATTGGGTAGACCACGCCAGAATCTTAAGATCTCAAGTGCATAGAGCATACAAAGATGCTCAGTTCATGCCCTTCACAAACCCACCATCTGAGAGAGACCAATATGGTTCACCTACGTATATGCAGATATGGTCAAGAAAGAGCACATGCTTTAGCAACATCATTTTGAACAAATAAAATTTTGGCAATTAAACCATTTAAGTTCAACAACCAAGTATATAAGATAGCGGAAAGGAACAAGACCCGTTATTGCAGGAGAAAGAAGAGAATTTTAACTGACCTGCACAACTCAAAAGATCATCTAGATGCCAGTTTGCTGCATCAATTGGAGCTTTCAGTAATGATACGGAGGTTGAATCTCTGGGGGCTTCCTCCTTTCTCCTTTAGTTCCTTCTCTTTCTTTTGTTTTATCTGAAAAATGCTCTGAGCTGACTGTTCAGCACCTGAGTTGGTATGATTCAGTTCCATCTCTTGAAGACTGTCTATGTCTGCGAAGCTAGGTGGGACTTCCACGAGCATAAGGCATTGTCTAAGAATGAGAGTCTTTAGTAATGGGAAGTGGAGGTTAGAAGCCTTCAATGACTCCAAATCTGTCTCATCAATTCTCAAGAATTGGAGACGAGAAAAACCGTCTCTGGATGGCGCCCACTCATGTCCTTTGAATGCATTTTCAATCAATTTCAGAATTTCAAGCTGATCCAGTGATTCCAATACAGACAATTCGCTCCATTCAAGCTGGGTATTGGACAAGGTCAGCTTCCTAATCTTTCCTGGAAATTCAGAGAGGCATTGCAACTTCCCACCATGATTCAGCAGCTTCAATTTCTCTAACTTTTTTAATTCTCCAAGGTTTTTGAACAAACTGGACCCAGTATCCTTGTTGGTTTCAAAAAGTTTAACCAAATTTCCTTGAATAGCTAACTTATTCAAATTTGGAGCATTGGCCAATGCAGCTGCTGTGCAGCTTTCAGGTGAAATCCTCGAAAGTGTTTGCAAGTTTCTATTTACAGAAGGAAGTTTCTTGGTCTTCTTTGAGGGAGAAGGTGGAAGCAATTGAGCAGGTGAATTTGATTGTAAGTGCCTCAATTGTGTCATTTGCCATATGTCTCCTTTTATATAGAGGGTGCTCTGTGTTGTCCAAACTATAAGAGTTTGCATGTTCCACAGGCTATCAATGGCTTGAGGAAGGATGTTGAGGGTAGTTGATATTGCAATGTACCTTAAATGAAATAATTGGAATTTTGCCACATTTTTAGGAAAACGTGTCAAAATGATGTATTCACCTGGTATAGTGTGCAACACCCTTAGCAGTGGAAATGCCTTGCGAATGAGTGGAACTTTGTCTTCAGGCAGTTCATATTTATCTGAGTAGAAGCATAACAAAGAGCGGACCTTTTCAGCTGCCTGACACGTAGAGAAGAACTCTGCAACATCACACTGGACCCCAAGTCGACGACAACTTTCTAGTTGCTTGGTCTGGATCTGGTTGATATTTTCTTCAAATATATTCTCATCTTTGATCTCATTCTTGCAAAACTCATGCAACATGTTATGAACACGACAAGTTTTGGGTTGTCCATTTAGCTTTGTCTGTGTTGCCATCACTAAATTCTTATTGACAAGAATACTCAATTTTTCTTGGGCTGTCTCCTCCAAGGTTAAACCTCCTGCCTCTTCCCCAATGAAACCCTCAGCAATCCACAATCTAATGAGTTTTTCAGATGAAATCTCATATCCTTTAGGAAAAGCCCCAAAATAAAGGAAGCAACTCTTCAGGTCATAAGGCAACGGATTGTAACTTACCCGTATGAGGTCCTCATGACTATTTAATTCTGTTTTGAAGAAGTCAGTCTTGGCCTCTGCTACTTGGTCCCATGCAGCAGATGTCTTTAGTTTATCAGCCATTGTCAATATTGCCAGTGGCAATCCATCACTGTTTTTAGCAATGCTTCTCCCATGCAGCTCTTTAAACTTATCGGGACAGCTTTCCTCTCCATATACCTGCTTCTGAAGTAGTTCCCAACTTTCATCCTCAGTTAAAAATTTTAGGGTATGAGGGTTGCGCTTAGAATCGGCAAGCCTAGCCACAACGTTATCCCTGGTAGAAACCAATACCCTGCTTCCTTTGTTCTTGGGGAAAGCAGTTTTGAGTTCATTCCATTGTTCTTTTGTCCAAACATCATCAATGACAATAAAATAGTTGTTTGATCCCAAAATTCCTTTTATTTTCTCCAATATATCTTTATCAGACATGCGACCTGAATCTTGATTATTCATGTTATCAGGAAGACTCTTGGAGTTCTTGATTAACTCCGTAAAGAGTTGTAAAAAAATATTTTTTCTTGTGCAGACTTTGGAAACATAAACCCAAGCACAATTGAAGAAGTAATCTTTAACTTTTGCATCTTTGAACACTTTGTTGGCCAAAGTGGTCTTGCCAAGTCCTGGCATACCCACAATCGAGATAACTTCATGCTTTTCTGATCCGCGAATGAGACGATGGATTATAGCATTAGCCTCCTCATTAAATCCCACTACATGCTCTTCCTCCACAAGAGGAGCCTATTTCAGAAATAAAATTATATTGCCATTAATGGAATCTAACTTTAATTTGGAATTAATGTTGGGTAAAATGACACCTTTTGTTTTGAGTCAGTCATATTATATATTTTTCCAAAAAAGAAAACTTTGAGTTAACGAATACCTACCTCACTCGGCTTGTCTTCTGTGTTGGCTAACGCTTCACCTCGGAGAACATTCTTATAAACCTGATCATCTTGGATCGTTTTAATGGTGCTAAGAACCGTCTGAATATCTTTGGCCACTCTCAGTTTTCGACCCTGGTGTTTGAAATCCAGACACCGTACCGATTTCTTGAGGTAGTGGGATTTGGCGGCCACCACATATTTGTCCACAAGATCCTCTGCCTCGTTGACCACTTTCCGGATCTTGATAATGAGGCGCTTAATGATCTCGTTTTCGTAGCGGACCTTTGCGACTTGGCTGAGGAAGGCCTTGAAGTCGCCCAGGTCTACTAGAAGCTTA